>NC_089804.1:4733874-4823874 GCF_029633855.1 Hoplias malabaricus | reverse complement strand
TCACTTACACACTCCCTCACTCCCTCCCTCACTCACCCAGTAACTTACACACTAAGCCAGCCACTCATTCATTCACTCACTCACTCACTCACTCACTCACTCACCCAGTAACTTACACACTAAGCCAGCCACTCATTCACTCACTCACTCAATCACTTACTCACTCAGTCACTTACACACTCACTCACTCACTCATTCACTCACTCACCCAGTAACTTACACACTAAGCCAGCCACTCATTCACTCACTCACTCACTCAATCACTCACTCACCCAGTAACTTACACACTAAGCCAGCCACTCATTCACTCACTCACTCACTCAATCACTTACTCACTCAGTCACTTACACACTCACTCACTCACTCACTCAATCACTCACTCACCCAGTAACTTACACACTAAGCCAGCCACTCATTCACTCACTCAATCACTCACTCACTCAGTCACTTACACACTCACTCACTCACTCCCCCAGTAACTTACACACTCACCCAGTCACTCCTCTGTATTTCTGTTATTATTGTTGTTTGTTGAATTGCTTTGGCAAAATCTTTCTCATAACAGTCAATAATGCTATTTGAATCTGAGAGAGAGAGTGAGACAGAGAGAGTGAGACAGAGAGAGTGAGAGAGAGACACAGAGAGAGAGCAAGAGAGACAGAGTGAGACAGAGAGAGTGAGAGAGAGACACACAGAGAGAGCAAGAGAGAGAGAGAGAGAGAGAGAGAGAGAGAGAGAGAGAGAGGGAGAGAGCAAGAGAGACACAGAGAGAGAGAGAGAGAGAGAGAGAGAGAGAGAGAGAGCAAGAGAGACACACAAAGAGAGAGAGAGAGAGAGAGAGAGAGAGAGAGACAGAGAGAGAGAGAGAGAGAGAAACTATTTTGGGTCCGGACTGGAAGCAGTGAAGTCCGGGTCAGTAGCAGGTCACTGAGACAGTGAGAGGGTTCAGTGAGACCCCGGACTCTGAGTGTGGACCTGAATGAGAACTCATGGGTCAAGGCTGTGAACGTTGCAACAGCCTTAAACCACCTTGTGTGTGTGTGTGTGTGTGTGTGTGTGTGTGTGTCATGGCTGATATGAAATAAACATGAATAGCAGATCTCGATGTGTCAGGACACTTTCAGCACATTTACATTCAGGACCTGAGGCGCCGCAGCCGGGGAAACGGGTGGGATGTGACTCTCAGTGTAAACACAGAGATCTGGCTGGAGTTCAGTTTCTCATTTTCCAGATTCAGACACACATTTACACACAGGGGAGTTTATTCATCTCTTAGTGTAAGTGAGATACAGTTACCATCTCATGATAATGACTTACCCTCTTACATCTCATTACAGTGATTTACTCTCTCAGTAATGACACGCTACCTCACACTAGTGATGTACTGTTGTACACAGGGATTACTGTGTCATGATAATGACTGACTGTGCCATACCTCGCATTAAAATGACTTACAGTGTCATAACAGTGATATACTCTTTCATAACAGTGACTTACTATGACATAATAACCTCATAATGATGACTATGACATGGCAGTGATTTAATATCTCATAATAGTGTCTCACTATCTCATAATAATGACTTAATATCCCATAATGATTTATAAATCTCACAGTGATAACTTACTATCCCATAACAATAACATGTTATATCATAACGATGACTCACTATCTCATAATAATAACGTTATATTATAACGATGACCCACTATCTCATAATAATAACGTTATATCACAATGATGACTTATTATCTCATAATAATTACATGTTATACCATAATGATGACTCACTATCTCATAATAATAATGTTATATCATAACGATGACTCACTATCTCATAAAAATAATGTTATATCATAACGATGACTCACTGTCTCATAATAATAATGTTATATCATAACGATGACTCACTATCTCATAATAATAATGTTATATCATAACAACGACTCACTATCTCATACTAATAACACGTTATATCATAACGATGACTCACTATCTCATAATAATAATGTTATATAATAACGATGACTCACTATCTCATACTAATAACACGTTATATCATAACGATGACTCACTATCTCATACTAATAACACGTTATATCATAACAATGACTCACTATTTCATACTAATTACACGTTATATCATAACGATGACTCACTATCTCATAATAATAATGTTATATAATAACGATGACTCACTATCTCATACTAATAACACGTTATATCATAACGATGACTCACTATCTCATACTAATAACACGTTATATCATAACAATGACTCACTATTTCATACTAATTACACGTTATATCATAACGATGACTCACTATCTCATAATAATAATGTTATATAATAACGATGACTCACTATCTCATACTAATAACACGTTATATCATAACGATGACTCAATATCTCATAATAATAATGTTATATAATAGCAACGACTCACTATCTCATACTAATAACACGTTATATCATAACGATGACTCACTATCTCATAATAATAATGTTATATCATAACGATGACTCACTGTCTCATAATAATAACATGTTATATCATAAAGATGACTCACTATCCCATAATAATAAAATGTTATACCATAAAGATGACTCACTATCCCATAATAATAACATGTTAAACCATAACAATGATTTACTATCTCATAATAACTTACTATCCTGTAATTAACATACAGGGGTGGGGACAATATGTTGGTAGCCTATCACGGTGCATGAGGCGGGGCGAAGCGGGCCAATCCGAGCGCAGGGAGGCGGTGCTGATTTGAATAGGTGCGTGGGAGAAAGGAGCCGGGGAGTCAGTAATTGGTGAAACTCGACACCGGTTCGTTGGGAGCGGGGCGAGTTGAGACTGGAGCCGAGCGCAGTGAACCCTCAGTCCGCACTCAGCACGGAGCTCTCCGCTGATCTCTCCGCTGCTCCCTGCTCTCCGAGTGGCGCTCCGCGGTGGGCTCTTCCAGACACTGCTCCTGCGGGGGGAAAGTCGTCCCGAGTCCTGCTTTTCCGCCTGTTTCCCAGCATGAGGAGACGGCTGAGGTGAAGGAGCTCTGAAATGTGACTGGGGTCCGTGGAGCCTCCGGCGCTTTGCCCTCAGTTTTCCCTCAGACCCCTGGCTGCTCGGACCAAATGCATACAAATGCATTTAGGAGCCCAACGGACCAGGAGGGGACACGCTGCTCCCACGGGAAAGACGTGAGTACAACGGAGTCCTTGAGCACTAGCCCGCAGAGTGGTAGCGAATAGGGGGTGATAGGTGTTTGTCTTGGGGCAGGAAAACCCCTCACAGTCCCAGCAACTGTACTAACAGCCCCTCAGTCCTCCAGGACTTCCAGCTCTCAGCTGCTGTTCAGCTTGGTTTTCTCCTCCACCAGCAGGGCACCAAGGGGGCAGGACACATCACAGGTGGACCTCACGGGGTGTCCCTCTTCGTCTCCCAGGTCCTCCCAAGACAGAGTGTCCCTGAGCCCACTAGAAATATCAAAGCTGTGTTAGGAGTTATATAATTAGATGCTTTATAGTTTAGTAATTTAGTAATAAAAACATGTAAAAGGGATAAACAACAGTTTAGATTGATGTTTCTTGTAATTCCTCTTTAATTTAACGTGGGACTTGTACCGTATCTCATTTGTCCCTCTTTATTTGGACTGTACCTCATCACTCTTTAGTTAGACCACATCTCACGAGTCTCTCATTATTTGGACCATGTATTGTCCCTATTTATTTGGACTATATCTCATTTGTTTCTCATTTATTTGGACCCTATCTTGCCCCTCTGTACTTGAACCCATAGAATGTTTTCCCTCTTTATTTGGACCTATAGGACGTGCGATCCATCTTTATTTGGGCTGTAACAGATAAGATCTTCTCCCTCAAACGGACCATGTATAACATTTGCCCCCTCATTTACCTCGTGTATTATATTTGGATCACGCCAGACATCTGTTACTGTATTTGAAGTGTTCAGGACTTGATTTCTCTCATCAAATATAAGCTACAGGACACAACGTCTCTTTGCTGCGAGTGAAGCGGTTGTTAAAGGGTAATTGCAGTGTTTCAGGGTGGATTAAGACGACATGAAGCAAAGCAGCAGAGCCTGAAGTGCCCTGTAACTCCACCGAGGCGGCCTTTCTGAGCCAGGTTTACAAGTTCCATCACGGCAGGCGCAGGGGTTTTGCAGTGAAACTCAAGTAAACTCGACTAGGTGAGGGTGGTCCTTCAGAGCAGCGCTGGGGAACATTCCTCATGGTGGTGTGTGTGCGCATCTGGCCAGACAACCCCCCACGCTTTGGTCTACGTTCCCAAAAAGAGAGGAACATTTCTGGGGCCTCTTGTTTTTTCTAGCCCCTTTAAAAAGTTGCAGCCATGGACTTTGAGAACTGCTGGAAACGTGCAACATCTCCTCAGGTGATTATAGATAACCCCATGTGGGTTCTTGATAACTCAGTGACCGTAACGGTAGTAGGACAGTGATGTTCATGAGGAACCCACCTCCTCCTGGTGCTTTCTCGCTGTTTGGTCACATACTATCATTCTGCAACCAACTGCAACAGTGGGGGTGACCCAACCTACAGTGGGGTCATTGTACATGTTATTGTCCCTCCCACCACCAAAGAAATTTATGGTATACCTGCCCAAGAATCTGATCCAGAGGATGTTCTCCACTCACCGTCCAATCTCTCAGCTCCAATGACCACACAGGAGCACTCTGTGACTCTGTATCCTCCCCCCAGGACCCCCCCCCCCAGGTATCATTATTATTAATATGTTTGTGAAGAACAGGACTTTCTTTATGACCCAGTTTCATGTCCAGTCCAATCCTCTGTCCTGTAACTTCATAACAACTCACTTATTCACTATTCTACGTTGATAGTGATCATTCTTACAGTTGGTCCATGTGGAGAAGGAGTGGCCGTTATCTAAGACAAAGGGCCCTCAGAAAAAGACTTGGCTGAGTAGACTGGCCAGGACAAGTGGCGATACATTGGGCGACATGTCAACGTGAAACAAATGTAGATGCTTCCGTTTCTGGAGCCGATACAGTGAGGTTTTATCTGAAGATGCATAGCCAGGTATCAGGTCTTCACATGCCAAGCTGAAGGTGGGAATTGGTCAAGTGCAAACACACACACACACCAGAGTGTGGTTGGTATGCTTGAGACGGTCATGGACTAGTCCAAGTGTCAACAGTCTGGGGTCAAAAGGCAAGCCGAGATGCTTTCAGGCTAAGGGTCAGTGAAAAGCTTCCGAACGCAGGCTGTAAACCACATTGTTTACCACTTTACCGGAGGCCATTTCATGTGTGCAAAAGTTTATAGCGAACAAACCCGCCCTGGCACTCCCCAGCCACAAACAGTCCTTCCTCAGGCGCTAAGAGCAATCATCGTACGCGGTGAGTGATCTGCGGTGTGCATCCACTCCTGTCTCCCTGGGATTTCCGTGTTTGTATAACGGGTTGCTCATGTCGAGGAGGGAAATTACAGACGAGCGGTGGAGCTGTTGGGGCGGATTAGCAGGTACGTGTGGTCTGATGCTGTGGTTGCTCGGCCTGTTGACCAGGAGAAGAATAAATACTGCGGATTGCAAGATTTATCTCATGGACGTGAACGAACCGACAAGGACTGACCTTCCAAAAAAGTCGCGGAAGCCCATCGTTATTTAAACACCCATAAACATGAGAGAGAGAGACAGACAGAGTCACTTCCAGCCCCCAGCACTTCACCCTGGCCTGGCTCTCAATGCCTCAGTTTGTAGAGGTTTGTGGTGCCGTCTGCGAGGGTGAGTTTGACTAACTCAACACACAGGCCGTGGACAGAGGGGAACGATGTGGTCAACCGCCCCAGTGGCTTGGGGAGGCTGCGAATGGCCCAATGGATTTTAAAGCCTTTTAGTGTCTGTGGTTTCATAAAAAAACACACCAGAGTGAGTTGTTTACAGTGTTAAACAAGCGGATGTGGTGGGCACTGTGTCATAAACCCTGACCGCCATTTTCTCAAGCAATGTGCCTCATGTCTTCTGCTACATTCTGTTAAAGACGCTAATGCTGCTACGTCGTGATCAGTTGGCGGGAGAGTTTCTTTAACACCAAGTGTACTGTGTTAATGAAGTGATGTTTACGTGTGTTTACATGACAGGAGCTTCTCTCCAAGACCTTGACAACTCAGGTCTGAATCTGCATCATGTCTAAGTTCATGACGACGCTGAGGATTAAGAAGGAAGAAAGAAAGGCGGTGCTTTGTCTTTTTCCATTGTAGATGTTGTACAGGTTTAATAAAAGATGACAGAGCTGCTCAGATGAAGGAAGCAGCCAGGAGATGCCAGAGGACACTTGGAACCCCAGCGCTTGCTGCAGACAAAGTGTCAGAAGCTGAGGAGAGCATGGGTAACCTGCTGATGCTGGAGCTCACTCAGCTTTCCCCCCACTGCTCCTTGTCACCTACCAGCTGTGTGCAGCCAGAGTCGGGATCCCGTGGTCCATGTCCAGGCCTGTGCTGGACATTCTGGATGTTCTCCTCACATTCAGTACCCAGACACACCGTGAGCTTTGGCCCTGCCCTGTGTTAGCGCTGGTCACGTTGTAGAAAAGCAGATGTGTTTAGCAGTCGTATGTGTTTAGGAGCAGTGCAGGAATGTCACACCATCAGCTGAGAGTTACTCAAACGGCTCTGAATGCCTAGGCCTGGAGGGTCAAGTCAACAGCATTAAATAGAGGAAAGTGTGTCAGCATGTGTTCAGTTCACGTGGACATTAATGTGAGGACCTGGAGCGCACCAACACACACACTGTGTGTCAGAGAACACGGGATAAAACGAGTCGTTCTGATTCTGCTCCGCTTCTGACGTCAAGTGCAAAGACTTTAGAATGGCCCCGCCCCCTCGTCTGAGTCTGTCCAATCACAGCGATGGACCCGTGTTTATGTGAGAGCACAAAGACGAGGTTAAACTCAGCAAAACAGACACAACGAGCGCGGAGAAATAAGAGCACTGAGTAAAAATGGAGAAAATGAGAATGGAGAAGAAAGAGAGCAGAGTGAAAACAGCTGCTCCTCTCTCCTCACTGCTGTGCACTCGGGGTCGGGGTGAACAGTGAGCGACTCATTTAAAGGAACAGGTGCTGAACAGGGCTGTTTACACAGGGGGAGTGGGGTTCTGTGGAGTGGCTTAATGTAGCCGTCAGACCCTGAAATCTCGAGGGGTGACGGATTGTGCTCTGTGCTCTCTGACTGCATTCTGTGTGAATGTGTCCAAAGGTGTATGTGAGTGTGTGAAAGTGTGCCCAGGTGTATGTGAGTGTGTGAAAGTGTCCACAGGTGTATGTGAGTGTGTGAAAGTGTGCCCAGGTGTATGTGAGTGTGTGAAAGTGTCCACAGGTGTGTGTGAGTGACAGGTGAGTGTGTGAATGTGTCCAAAGGTGTATGTGAGTGTGTGAAAGTGTCCACAGGTGTGTGTGAGTGACTGAGTGTGAGAAAGTGTGCCCAGGTGTATGTGAGTGTGTGAAAGTGTCCACAGGTGTGTGTGAGTGACTGAGTGTGAGAAAGTGTGCCCAGGTGTATGTGAGTGTGTGAAAGTGTCCACAGGTGTGTGTGAGTGACAGGTGAGTGTGTGAAAATGTCCACAGGTGTGTGTGAGTGTGTGAACGTGTCCACAGGTGTGTGTGAGTGACAGGTGAGTGTGTGAAAGTGTCCACCGGTGTATGTGAGTGTGTGAACGTGTCCACAGGTGTGTGTGAGTGACAGGTGAGTGTGTGAATGTGTCCAAAGGTGTATGTGAGTGTGTGAAAGTGTCCACAGGTGTGTGTGAGTGACAGGTGAGTTTGTGAAAATGTCCACAGGTGTGTGTGTGTGTGTGTGTGAGTGACAGGGTGAATGTGAGAAAATGTCCACAGGTGTGTGTGAGTGACAGGGTGAATGTGTTAAAGTGTCCACAGGTGTACGTGGGTGTGTGAAAGTGTCCACAGGTGTGTGTGAGTGACAGGGTGAGTGTGTGAAAGTGTCCACAGGTGTATGTGGGTGTGTGAAAGTGTCCACAGGTGTGTGTGTGTGACAGGGTGAGTGTGTGAAAGTGTGCCCAGGTGTGTGTGAGTGTGTGAACGTGTCCACAGGTGTGTGTGTGTGAGTGACAGGGTGAGTGTGAAAGTGTCCACAGGTGTATGTGAGTGACAGAGTGAGTGTGAAAGTGTCCACAGGTGTGTGTGAGTGACAGGGTGAGTGTGTGAAAGTGTCCACAGGTGTGTGTGAGTGACAGGGTGAGTGTGAAAGTGTCCACAGGTGTATGTGAGTGACAGAGTGAGTGTGAAAGTGTCCACAGGTGTGTGTGAGTGACAGGGTGAGTGTGTGAAAGTGTCCACAGGTGTATGTGAGTGACAGAGTGAGTGTGAACGTGTCCACAGGTGTGTGTGTGTGTGTGTGAGTGACAGGGTGAATGTGAGAAAATGTCCACAGGTGTGTGTGAGTGACAGGGTGAGTGTGTGAAAGTGTTCACAGGTGTGAGTGAGTTCCTCTGTAGATGTTTGTAGATGTCTGTAGTTCAGTGTATCTTTAAATATCTCTATTAAATATCTATGCGGGCGGCATGTAGGTGCAGCAGGTAGTGCCTCTGTCACATCTTCAGGGTCCTGGAGGTTGTGAGTACGAGTCCTGCTCCGGGTGACTGTCTGTGAGGATTGTGGTGTGTTCTCCTTGTGTCCACTTGGGTCTCCTCTGGGTGATTGTCTGTGAGGAGTTTGGTGTGTTCTCCCTGTGTCTGCGTGGGTTTCCTCCGGGTGACTGTCTGTGAGGAGTGTGGTGTGTTCTCCCTGTGTCTGTGTGGGTTTCCTCCAGGTGACTGTCTTTGAGGAGTGTGGTGTGTTCTCTCTGTGTCTCAGTTTCCTCCGGGTGCTCCGGTTTCCTCCCACAGTCCAAAAATACACATTGGTAGGTGGATTGGAGACTCAAAAGTGTCCGTAGGTGTGAATGTGTGAGTGTGTCTCGTCCTGTGAAGGACTGGCACCCCCTCCAGGGTGTATTCCCGCCTTGCGCCAAGTGATTCCGGGTAGGCTCCCGACCCACCGTGACCCTGAACCGGATAAGGGCTACAGACAGTGAATGACTCTAACCTTAACCTCTTCCAAATAAAGTGTAACCATCAAGTCCAATCCAGTGTTCTGTTCTGCAGTCAACTCTCACTCTCACTCTCGACTCTCGCTGCTGGAGTTAACGGAATCATCCCCTTGACACTTGACTTTGACTGAGAAAGAGCACCACATCTCCAGACCAAACCAACACCTCCCCATTACACACTTTACCACCTCGACTCTCAAGAGTCACTCTCTAGAGCTGACCCCGAGTCCCGGACCACTCTGAGTCAAAGAATCAAGACTTCTGGAGTCGACTCCTCCTCTGGTTCACTGTGAGGATCTAAAAGAGGGAGAAACGTAGGGGTCATAGGGACAGAGGCATGTTCTTTGTTCATATCAGTGTCCGATCACTGTTCGTCCGAGAGCAGGTTTGAAGGTAGATATAGATATAGCACAAGCACAGCTGGGTTGGTGACTCTTAGCACTACTCTGCTGCCCCCTTGTGGCGTGGAGATCAGTTGATGGAAAAAGATATATATGTAACGTATCCATGATTAATATGAGTTGAGTTATTAGTGGGGAATTTCCCCTCCTGTCCCTGCAGTAGTCACTTATGGTAGGGGTCTAAAGGAGCCCTGGTCATTCTACACCAGTGACGCTGTTGGAACTCAGAGCCAGGAAATAGATATCAGCTTTCAGTCGACAGAAGGTCAGAAGTTCGCTGACCCACTGCTATAAATTGTTCAGTAACTGTGTGAGTCCTAAGTGTGGGTTCTGTAGTTATGAACTGTGGACCTGTACAGACCCCCACTAAGACCACGCCTAGTACTCACCCAGTGGACAGTGTCTGTGTTCCTCTGGGATTAGTAAAAGGATATTATATTTTAATGGTTTACTAGTGTGTAATGTTAGAATCTCTCTCTCTCTCTCTCTCTCTCTCTCTCTCTCTCTCTCTCTCTTTCTCTGTGTTGATCTGTCTCTCTTCTCCAGGAGAGCCCTCCTTCTGCTCCTGTCAGTATGTGCCACCGTGCTGTTTGCAGAAGGGCATTCACAGGCTCAAGGTAAGATCATTCTTTCTCTCTCTCTATCTCTATCTCTCTCATCACTCCCTCTCTCTCTCTGCGCACTTCATTTATTTATTTTCATTTCCCCAGAAGTAAATGAAAACATGACTCATTTCAAAATAGTTTCTGCCCATATTTCTTTATTGAGCATAACATTTTTGGATGGAATTCCAGCTTCTCTCTCTCTCTCTCTCTCTCTCTCTCTCTCTCTCTCTCACCCACTCTCTCTCTCTCACTCACTCACTCACTCACTCACTCAATCCCTCTCTCTCCCTCTCTCTGTCACTCTCTCTCTCTCTCTCTCTCTCTCTCTCTCACTCACTAGCTCTCACTCTCTCTCTCTCTCTCTCTCTCTCTCTCTCTCTCTCTCTCACCCACTCTCTCTCTCTCACTCACTCACTCACTCACTCACTCACTCTCTCAATCCCTCTCTCTCCCTCTCTCTGTCACTCACTCTCTCTCTCTCTCTCTCTCTCTCTCTCTCACTCACTAGCTCTCACTCTCTCTCTCTCTCTCTCTCTCTCTCTCTCTCTCTCTCACCCACTCTCTCTCTCTCACTCACTCACTCACTCACTCAATCACTCAATCCCTCTCTCTCCCTCTCTCTGTCACTCACTCTCTCTCTCTCCCTCTCTCCCTCACTAGCTCTCACTCTCTCTCTCTCTCTTTCTCTCCCGCTCTCTCTTTCTCTCTCACTCTCTCTCTCTCTCTCTCACTCACTCTCTCTCTCTTGTTCTCTGTCACTCACTCTCTCTCTGTCTCCCACTCTCTCTCACTCACGCTCTCTCTCTCTATTTCTCTCACTCACTCACTGTGTCCTTGTTCACCCATGACCTTTACTCTTTTAGGCCTAACTCCAAATTCAAGCCCGCAGTCACTGGGAGTGTGTGTGTGTATGTGTGTGTGTGTGTGTGTGTGCTCAGGCGATTATAACATCCTCCAGCTGCCACTGGAGAACTTTCTCCCTCAGCATGGAAAAAACCTGCAGAGAAGAAAAATGAAGCCTCAGTGAATTTTACAAAACTGGCAGGACATTAATTCTTAAGTGTATGTGTGTGTGTGTGTGTGTGTATAAAGAGAGGGAGAGAGGAGTGAACAGGTGCTACATCATACTACACAAGTCATGTCAATTGAAATATATTGTTCTAATTAGAGAAGCAGAAAGCACATGAGACACAGCAGAGACACGAAAGAGACGATGAGACGCTGTCCGTATAAGAATGACTTCATGTATCTCTCTCTCTCTCTCTCTCTCTCTCACTCTCTCTATTTAAACAGCTATCTAGGCATGTCTGCTCTTGCTTGCGCTCTGTGAATGCAGCCTAAAGAGCACCTTCCTTTATTTCTCCTCCAACCCTCTCTCTCTCTCTCTCTCTCTCTCTCTCTCTCTCTCTCTCTCTCTCTCTCTCTCATCCCTCTCTCATCCCTCTCTCTCATCCCTCTCTCTCTCTCTCTCTCTCTCTCTCTCATCCCTCTTGTACTAGTGCAGGGAAAAGTTGCAAACAAAATATGGCGAGTGAAAAAAGGATGAGAAATCAGCAGGTAGTCGGAAGCAAAGACAAGGAGATGAGAGGAAGGTATGGGCTGAGCCAAGGGAGCAGTCAAGGCAGATGAAAGATGTAGAGAACAGAAAGAAAGACAAGCAAAGAGGGATCTAACTGTAAGGAATAGTCTTCAGCCCTGAGGCTTAGGGTTCCCTTAGCAATCTGAAGACATTATGGGGCCCTAGAGTCAACGGTCTGTAGATGTGAGGGAACAGTGGAGCTCTTAGACGCTAAGGGGTTAAAGGTGAGCTCCTGTGCCTTGGTGGTATGGTAAAGGCTGTGGTATGCCTTGGGAGCCCAGGTTACTTGAGAGACCTTAGTGCATCTGTTTTAGCTTAGATGCAGTCCAATGCCCCAGCAATTGTACAGACTGGTAGTCACCACGCGTCCCGTCTTATGACTCAAGCCGTGTCTGGCCAGGTCCGTGTGAGAGAGGAAGAGCCCCCTCAGGGCTAGGTGGAGGTGAAGTGTGCTGTTTACAGTGAACATCATGATCAGACCCTCAAATTACTACTGATGAAGTGCTGTGGATAACTGTGAGGTCATTTTGTGGTGTTGTGAATAGGCTCATGAACAAATCTCATGAAGCAAACACAAGAAGAATGGAGAAATCAGAGAACCAGCAAAGGAGCCTAAAGCCATTCATTCATTCACTGTCTGTAACCCTTATCCAGTTCAGGGCGGCGGTGGGTTCGGAACCTACCCAGAATCATTGGGCGCAAGGCAGGAACACACCCTGGAGGGGGCGCCAGTCCTTCACAGTGGGATACACACATTCACTCACACACTCACACCTACGGACACTTTTGAGTCTCCAGTCCACACAAACAGAGAGAGAACACACCACACTCCTCACAGACAGTCACCCGGAGGGAACCCACACAGACACAGGGAGAACACACCACACTCCTCACAGACAGTCACCCGGAGGAAACCCACGCAGACACAGGGAGAACACACCACACTCCTCACAGAAAGTCACCCGGAGGAAACCGACACAGACACAGGGAGAACACACCACACTCCTCACAGACAGTCACCCAGAGGAAACCCACGCAGACACAGGGAGAACACACCACACTCCTCACAGACAGTCACCCGGAGCAGGGACCCACAACGTCTAGGACCCTGGAGCTGTGACAGAGACACTACCTGCTGCTCCACCGTCTCACCCTCATTTAAAAACCAAACCTACCAAATGTGATGCATGATATTTGGAGGTGGCTCTTTCGTCATTTAATGAAAAGAAGAAAGAAGTTCTAAGTTCTGTACTGAACAGTGAATGAAGTGGAAGCATTTCCATGCGTTTACCAAACCATTACAAAATTGTTGTTATCGTCATGAAAACAGGAGAAAATCTCAAGGCGTTTTACTGAACCCGAGCAACTCCAGGTGTGATCTGAGTGAAGTTACTATAGTAAAGTATAGTAAAGTATATCGTATAGTAGTCAAACTAAGCATTTTTGTTCCGTTTCATAGCTGTAGTGTATTCTACCTGCCAAATGTTCATTAATTATCATAAATATTCAGATAATTCTGTTCTTTACAGCAGTAAAACACATTTGGACAATTTTACAAGTAATTTTACAAATGTATTTGTAGTTTCCCAAAAGCTGTTGTGCGCAGAATGTGTCGGCTCAGGTGTAGATCATAGATCTGAGACAGATTCAGAGGAAGAAGGTGAGGTGGGAGGTCAGTTGAATGACCTCACACCTCAAGCCAAAGTTCAGACAGTAACAGAAACTGTAGTTTCCCTGAATGTGGAAACACGGTTCTGCAGATCATCAAGGTTTTGGTGTTTTTATCACCACAAGGATATGAAATGTAAAAAGGTCAGAGAGAAGAATAGAGTACTCGTAGGTCAAGGGCCTCTGGAGCAGTGTCTCTCATCAGTGTTTTCCTGAGAAATTCTGAAGAACAGAGGCAATCATGTGCTATTGATAGTTTAAATTAAATCAATCGAAATGAAGAAATAATTGTAAAGACTTCGAACAGTTTTAACTGATGCAGGACACTAAAGGAAAGACCAATTAAAGACAAAAGTGCATTGTTAAATGCCTAAATATGATTCATTCAAAATGTATATGATCCAAAAAAATAATTTTTACTTAAAGGGCCACATAATGTTTTATTATATTATCAATTAATGTGTCAGTTTACTTCTCAGGGTGTGGATGTTTTAAGCTGTGCCCCAAGGGCCCACTGATGTTACTAAACCCTCAGTGGAGACTATGAACAGAGATCATTTAGAAAAGAGAGATGTCTCAGCACAGCAGACACAGACCACACACTGCACCACACAAAATGAAACTCCAGATCATGGTTTTGTTACCAGTCTTGCCGTTTGGTATAAACTACATGGACAAAAGAAATGGGATATGCCTACTCACTGAGATCAGATTTTATATTCAGTCCCATTACCACAGGTGTATAAAGTAAAGCCCATGCAGCCTGTCCTTTCAGTGTGGTACTATAATAGGATACCACTATTATAACAAGTAAGTTCATGAAATTCTTCTCTCCTAGATTTTTCACGAACAACTGTGAGTGACATTATTAAAGAGCAGAACAATTTAGGAACCACAGGAACTCGTCCACAGGGTGGGTGTCCCAGGGGGGCTGAGGGGCACAATGCAGAATCAATAACTGCAGGGTTCCAAACCTATTCTGGCATTACATCAACATAAAAGCTTTATGCCAGGAACTTCATGGCACAAGTTTCCATGGTCAAGTCACTGCATGCAAGCCTTGCATCACTAACTCAATGCCAAGCTTTGCCTGGATTAGTGTAAAACATTGCCGCTGCACTGTGGAGCTGTGATATTCAGTGGAGCGACAAATCACTTTTCTCTATCTGAGAGTCTTATGGACAAGTCTGGGATTGGCGAAAGCCAGGAGAATGTTACCTGGCTGTAATCTGCTAACTGTGAAGTTTCTTGGAGGAGGGATCATTTGGGGGTTTGATTAACCCCTTAATTCCCATGAAGGAATAATTTAATGATTCATTATACCAAGACATTTTGGACAACTGTATGCTTCTGAATTTGTGTAAAGAGTTTGGGGAAGGCCCTTTTCTCTTCTTGCTTGACTGTGCCCCTGTGCACAAAGCAAGGTTCGTAAAGGCATGGCTGGATGAGTTTGGTTTGTCCTTGTAGAGCCATGACTTCAGCCAAACTAAATTAGCAAGGTGCTCTCTTCCAAAATCAGTCACTGACCTTACAAGGGTCTTCTGGAAGAATAGGCAAAATTTCCCACAGACAAACTTTTGGAAGCTCTTATAGCCTGAAACATGTGACCAACTCCGTGATAACGGTTATGTTTTTATGCGGTTATGTTTTTATACGGTTATGTTTAAATGGGATGAAATGAATGCTCCTTTAAGTGTCCCATTACTTATGTGTATATAGTGTGTCAACGTTGATTTATGAACATCAGACACATATTCTAACAGTTCAGAAGAAAGACGTCACATGACATTATTAATTCGGCACATTGTTATAGTCCATCTTGGAGGCAGTTCAAGAACACAGCAGCGAGGAGGAGAAAGTACTTGTAAGAGAAAGAGAGAGAGAGAAAGCAAGATGGAGAGGAAGAGGGGGTGGAACTGGGGAAATGGAAATACAGCATGGCGTTTTGCTCTGACTGAATGTTAAAGACATCATTACACAGCAGTTGTACAGAGCAGACGTGCCCTACCTAGTTCAACATCTACAGAGCTGTGAACCTGCCTCTGCTGTTGGCCCTGGTCTGCAGCTCTTCCAAAGTGGACACGGCTTTTATAGAAAGCTGTTTCTTCTTAGCGCGGGCAGTGTCTGCGCAGTCAAGGCTCCAAGAAGTTATTGGTTGTTCCATTTGACCTGTGGCTGAGGTTAAAGGTCATGAGGTCGCCCATGTGGGATCCACTTTGGGCACGGGTTGGGAGGCTTTGAAGTCTGAGTTGTGCCTGTTGGTCTTTAAGAAGCTGTCTGGGATTGAAAGTGCTGTGGATGACCTCTGGTAGAGGACGGGGAATTTATGGTGTGGCTGTTGCAGTCATTGGTAATGACCTGTGTTAAAGGTACAGTGGGAGATGGAGACATAAATAGAGGCGGGATAAGGCGGAGTGCAGAAGTAAAGCTGGGTGTGGGTTTTGTCAGAGAGCTTTGTCCACCCACTGTCCCGGAGATTGCTACATCTGTATTTTGGCCTGAAATGACCACCAGTCTCTCTGGACAAGTAGAAAATCCCTCTGACTGCCAAGTAGGATTTAGAAAAGGGTTGATCCACCTGTGCGTTGGACATAGTCCATAGAGCGTCACATTTCCAGACACACATTAAGCCTGGCTTGCAACCATGAAGCATTGTCAGTGGACTGTCAACTTCAGCAGAACACAGTATAGCCTGGGTGGGGAAAGTCTGGTGAGAACAGTGTCAGTGGATGTGTTCAGTTATATTTTGCTGATATATGGAAGTGGAGGACGCTAGATCAGGCCAAAATCAGAGTTTTCCTGCCTTTAGAAAGGTAAAATGGAGAGGGAATGCAGGACTAAATTTAGCTGACTAATTGTGACAAGAGGTTGTTGCTGACGATACTGTACCCTGCTGTATTATTACTGAGATCTACGTACACATGTAGACACCTGATGGGGACACAACCAACTCCGTGCCATTCTGTTGTAGCCTATAACAGCCGCATCAAGGCACTAAGACCTACATCTGACTGTGAGTGCTTTCCTCCAAAAGGCAGCTTGGTCTCTGCTTCTAATCATGAAAACAGGATGCCTACTCCTTAGGAAAGACAGCGAGGGGGAATGACAGAGCGACAGCGAGATTTATTTGAGGAAACCAGCGTCTGTGGGTTAGTGATGCAAATGTCTTCTCCTGCTGTTGGACCTTAGGGATCTCCACACTGACAAACTGCAGCAGCACAAATTGATCTGCCCCCCTGCTCTACTTCCGACACTTTGAGACCTTTTTCTTAGGTGGGCCACGAGTGATCTAGTGGGGATGTAACTATATGCAAATGTCAGGATACAGGTAAGTATCAAGAAATTACAGAATTTTCTTTATTATTGTTGGTGTTTTATAATTCCCAAAGATCACAGGTGCACCTCTTCTTGCTGTATCTAAGTGTGTGTGCAAGTATGCTGCATGGTGTGTCCGGCTTATTCGGGGTCATCAGGGTCATCTTCCTGCCCTGTAGTTAGGCAGCATAAGCTGGATTATCACATCCCTCTTCAGGAGATCAGTTTGGAGGGAACGGGGGGGACCAGAGGGAACAGATCCACTGACCTCTGTGGTGAACAGCCTCTCATTCATTCACTCACTGAGCTCATGTTTTGAAAGAAAGAGTCACAGGCTGCTGTTTTGTTTTGCGCTTTCTCAGGGGCTTGAGAGTTAGTTTTAGGCTGTTGTGTATGTGACTGTGTCTGTGAGTGTTTTAAAACTGGTGTTGGAGTAAGCTACAGGGGGGTCCCAAGTGTGCAGTAAATACCTGTTGCACACAACAGACTCTGGATGACTTGTTCCAGCTCAGGCCTGCTGTCTCTGAACCACTCACTGTTGCAGCTGGAATATCGACCATCAGCACTAGTCTAACCAAAACAAAGTGTACTGGAACTGAACCTAACTCACAGCAGGTATGGTCTTGCCAACCTGGCCTGTATTCCCTTTTTCAGTTTTCATGCTTACATACCATCTGTACAGTAATGTAAAATGAGTACCTATGTTACTCAAAGAGCACTCCAAATGCTCCTAACATTTCTAAGTTATGATTTGTAGTTATGGCATGATCAATAAGATCAGCCCCCATCCACAAGTGATGCTGTTTCGCAATTAGTCCACACCAACCCTATGTTATGGACCTGAAGAAGAAGCAGTGACACAGTGTTGTTGTCTTTTTTTTTTTAGATCATTACACAAGCACAAACTGCTTTTCAAACCTTTTGGAGATTATGGTTATCTTTAGGGTTATGCATAAATTCACTTTGAGACCAGGCTGGACACTTCACCAACTCTCAGTTATTGGCTCAAACAAGTTCCTCAAAGGGTGTCCAATGCATCGATCGCAATGTAGGTGTCTTCATTTGAAGTTGCTTCTGCTTGTGGAACAGTTGCATTCAGTTTGGTTTCTGTAACACGGATGAAGCTTGGGCTGTACTGTGTTCTCAGCAGTATCTACTCTGGCAATACATCACATATGACCCTGACCTGGCAATCATCCGTAGCATTCCCAGCCTGGTCTGTGTTTGTGGAAGCGGCTGTGGTGGGAATGCAGGTTTGAGACCCAACTGTGCCTGACCAATTTGACTTTGAATTAGCCGGTCCGATTAAGAGTACAGTTCTCAGGTCACTTATAGGTTGCTTTCTCTCCTGGACTAACACTGTAACTGAATTCATCTCTTCCCTCTCTCTCTCCTGCCTTTTCCCTCCATTCCTCTTCTGCTTTCTCTTCTTCAATCCTTCATCTGGACCCCAGCTGCTCCTCATGGCTGCATACAAGGCCTTCTGGGTAAACTGTGATGTCAGCACAGCAGATACCAAAGCATATTGAAAAAAGCTCCAGCCAAAAAAGGCCGGGAGTATTTATGCTACAGGCAATTGAAGTCATGCCCTTAGTTCACTTACAGTTTTTCTTCTTTCTGTAAGTGGTTCAGTGTGCAAAGATCAAATACCTGCTTGAACATAAACCCCTCTGTCTGTCTCTCTCTCGCAGGTGTAGATCTCATTCTCCAGCTTGGCCTGTCAAGTCGCAGAGATGTCACACACGCCTCCAGGGTGACTTCCTCCACATCTTCCCCACCCCTTCTTCCCTCCCAGCCATCTTTCTCCATCCTGCCTGCTGGGCCTGGGGTGACTTTGGGGAGAGACTCCCTCATTGAGGCTCCTGTGGCAGGTCTTCTACCGGCAGGCACGGAGAAGGAATTCTCCCTTGTAGTGAGCCTCAGCTCTCAGCGAGCCAGGAATGCCTTCTTGTTCAGCGTGCGGGACGGCGCTGACCGACTGCAGTTTGGCTTGCAGCTGCTGCCCGGCCGGGTGGTGGTGTACACGGGGGAGAAGGCATCTGTTTACTTCAGCTATGAAGCCCAGGATGGGCGGTGGCACTCTTTCGCACTTGGGGTACACCCACGTGGCGTATCTTTTCACGCTCGCTGTGGGAGCCTACAGTACAGCGAGGAGACGCTCACCAGACCGCAAATGCTGGGCTCGTCCGGCCGGGTAGCCGTGGGGAGGATGAGCGCCAGAGCGCCGCAATTCGAAGGCTCTCTGTGCCAACTTGAGATCTATCCGTCAGCGCAGGTCGCGACGCATTATTGCGACTATGTTAAGAAACATTGCAGACTCGCAGACACTTTCCGATCGGACTTGCCGGTAAGCACCGTGTCCCTCTCCCCCTCAGTGCGGGCCCTTTTAACTACACCTTCTGCTTCTCAAGCAACCTCAGAATCTCACACACAAAATACAGCAGAGGTCACCAGCCCCACACTTAGGAACACTTCAGGGCAGTATCGCTCTACGAGTGCTTCTCTTTGGGATGTGTTGGGCACTAGCACCGTTCGGCCTGTCAGTTCCTCTCTGAGCACTCTTAGTCCCCTGCACTCTCCGGATATTACACCAAGGATTACCAATGGCACCTCTTCCAGTGAGGAGGGGCTCCACGGTAAGAACAATGCAAAGGACCCATCACTGCTGGCAAGACCCCGCGCTACTCGGGCTACCCCAGACTTGAGTCGGAGCCAGCTGGAAGAGTCTCAGAGGAATGGCAGCGGCTCACGGCAGCTCAGTGATGATCTGAAGGAGCCTCAACTGAAAGTGAACGGTGCAACCTTATACAGGGAGCACAATGAAGGCAATCAGCTGGAGGAATCTGAAGAGGACACTGAGGAACGGACGTATGATTCCAGAGACGCTGACGGATATGGATACGACTACGGATTTGAGGAAGGAGATTACCTCGCGGAATACGACAGCTTTGATGGTCTGAAAGGGGATCCAGGTCCACCGGTGAGTGTCTTACTGTTTTTGATAGCTTACATTACATTGAGTTGAAGTGCTATTACCAAAGCTGTGAACCGTGCCGCAGCAAGTTGGAGCAAAGGCTTGCATTAAACATTAGCCAAACTGTTTTGTATAAGTATCCACACTAATTTATTGCCATTAGAGGTGTTTTAAGTGCTTGGCTGCGTTTCTAAGAGCTGCGCTGTGTGAATCGAGGAAGAATGGAAATGTTTTGGCAGCTGTAGATGCTGATTTAAGAAGCAGGAGTCTTGTCCAGGCGTCTTTCCTTTTCGCTCCTAGAGCAACAGGTGGCTAAGATAACACATCGTTCTCTTTGTGATACGTTGCTCGTATCTTGAGTTGAGCACTATGTCATTCCCGTCTTCAATGTCATGCTATCTAGGTAAGTTATAAATGATAACATTTCCTAAAATAGATGGAAAAATACATAAGAAGATGCCTGGAGTGTTGAATCAAGTCAGGCAGTGAGGGAAATGAATGGTGATTTGTGGTTTCTGTCTCTTTGAAGAGTCTACAGTCAGAATCTTATTAATAATGATACAAAAAAAGCCCGCTATGCTGAGATCCTAAACCACATAGTGATATGTTTTTTTCTCTTTCTTAAGCCTTTACCCAAGAACAACTCATCTCAAGGCCCTCTTTTATGGACTGACTTGAGTTAACTGAGTTGCTGGGTCCATATATAGCAAAGAAAACCAAATAAACCCATGATTGTAACGTGGTGTTTTCCTTGGATGGTGCTGCTTTACTTCTGTGTATTCTGGGTCATATTCTGGAGGTGCAGCAAGGCCCAATTCCAGACAAGGCTCCACCTCTGCTTGCATTACAAATGAGCACTAAATAATAGCCAAGGTGTGGGTGATCCCAAGGGTCTGTGTTAGGAACATCATGTTGCTCTTGAACTGAAAGTTCATCTCCTTGTTTCATGTTTTGTTTACCTTTCTAGGCACCACTAAACTGAATAATAAACAGATCTGTTGGATGTGATGTGAAGTGGTGTGGGTGTTTGTGTTGGACTGTACCCCAAACACTCTTCTCTGCTTATTGCATTTCAGTCTCCCTTAAACTGAAGGAGATTCTCACAGGAGGTGCAACCGTGCTGCCATGTTCTTCTATTCTTATTAGACTACTATCTGTGTTTCTTTTTGAACAGCATTATACATACATTGTGTTTATATTTACAAAATCTAGTCCAAACTAGTTATCTATATCATGTATGTCTCTATAACCCCTCAAATGAATGGACTCATCTCTGTCATTCCACTAAGAGGAGAGTGTGATTGCTGTGTAAGACGTTCCACAGGCTGTGTGTATTTGTTTGTGTGTATAGCTGTGGTACTGAAGAACACACAGCTGGCCCTGAAGCATTTTTACTTTGTCTCCTCTGTTGGACTAACCTTCTTTACAGATGTGTGTTCTTGTGTATGTTTATATGTGTGTGTGCATATGTGTATACTTCTTTCTAGCTCACACACGCAGATATCCACACACCCACATGCCAACATACATACACATACATATAAACTAGAGTGTGATAGAAGGTCTTGAAAAATTAATAATCAGTCTTAAAATGTCTTATTGGGTGGAATAATTAATAAGGTTTTAATGGGATCAACTATAAATGGTGTTAATTTTTTACAGATTTTTCCTGTGAACCACCCATAGATGTAGAAAGGATGTCAGAGAATGTATCAGTATCAGTATGTGTGTGTCAGTATTTCAGTGCTGTAAGTTTATGTAGGAATAAAAGGCTGTAGCTGGTGTATGTCAGTATTTCAGTGCTGTAATTATATGTAGGAGTAAACGGCTGTAGCTCGTGTGTGTCAGTATTTCAGTGCTGTAACTGTATGTAAGTGTAAACAGCTATAGTTGATGTTTGTCAGTATTTCAGTGCTGTAGCTGTATGTAAGTGTAAACAGCTATTGTTGGTGTGTGTCAGTATTTCAGTGCTGTAACTGTATGTAGGAGTAAACAGCTGTTGCTGGTGTGTGTCAGTGTTTCAGTGTGTAACTGTATGTAGGAGTAAACGGCTGTAGCTGGTGTGTTTCAGTGTGTCAGTGCTGTAACTGTATGTAGGAGTAAACGGCTGTAGCTGGTGTGTGTCAGTATATCGATGTTGTAAGTGTATGTAGGAATAAATGGCTGTAGCTGGTGTATGTCAGTATTTCAGTGCTGTAATTGTATGTAGGAGTAAACGGCTGTAGCTGGTGTGTGCCAGTATTTCAGTGCTGTAGCTGTATGTAAGTGTAAACAGCTATAGTTGGTGTGTGTCAGTATTTCAGTGCTGTAACTGTATGTAGGAGTAAACAGCTGTTGCTGGTGTGTGTCAGTGTTTCAGTGTGTAACTGTATGTAAGAGTAAACGGGTGTAGCTGGTGTGTTTCAGTGTGTCAGTGCTGTAACTGTATGTAGGAGTAAACGGCTGTAGCTGGTGTGTGTCAGTATTTTGATGCTTTAAGTGTATGTAGGAATAAAAGGCTGTAGCTGGTGTGTGTCTGTATTTCAGTGCTGTAACTGTATGTAGGAGTAAAAGGCTGTAGCTGGTGTGCGTCAGTATTTCGGTGCTGTAACTGTATGTATGAGTAAATGGCTGTAGCTGGTGTGTGTCAGTATTTCAGTGCTGTAACTGTATGTAGGAGTAAACGGCTGCAGCTGGTGTGTGTCAGCATTTCAGTGTGTAACTATATGTAGGAGTAAATGGCTGTAGCTGGTGTGCGTCAGTATTTCGATGCTGTAACTGTATGTAGGAGTAAAAGGCTGTAGCTGGTGTGCGTCAGTATTTCGGTGCTGTAACTGTATGTATGAGTAAATGGCTGTAGCTGGTGTGTGTCAGTATTTCAGTGCTGTAACTGTATGTAGGAGTAAACGGCTGTAGCTGGTGTGTGTCAGCATTTCAGTGTGTAACTATATGTAGGAGTAAATGGCTGTAGCTGGTGTGCGTCAGTGTTACAGTGTGTAACTGTATGTAAGAGTAAATGGCTGTAGGTGGTGTGTGTCAGTATTTCAGTGTTGTAAGTGTATGTAGGAGTAAACAGCTGTAGCTGGTGTGTGTCAGTATTTCAGTGCTGTAATTGTACGTAGCAGTAAACGGCTGTAGCTGGTGTGTGTCAGTATTTCAGTGCTGTAACTCTATGTAGGAGTAAACGGCTGTAGCTGGTGCGTGTCAGTATTTTGGTGCTGTAACTGTATGTAGGAGTAAACAGCTGTAACGTGTGTGTCAGTATTTCAGTGCTGTAACTTTATGTAGGAGTAAACAGCTGTAGCTGGTGTGTGTCAGTGTTTCAGTGCTGTAACTGTATGTAGGAGTAAACAGCTGTATCTGGTGTGTGTCATTATTTCAGTGCTGTAACTGTATGTAGGAGTAAAAGGCTGTATCTGGTGTGTGTCAGTATCTCAGTGTGTAACTGTATGTAGGAGTAAAAGGCTGTAGCTCGTGTGTGTCAGTATTTCAGTGCTGTAATTGTATGTAGGTGTAAACAGCTGTAGCTGGTGTGTGTCATTATTTCAGTGCTGTAACTGTATGTAGGAGTAAAAGGCTGTATCTGGTGTGTGTCAGTATTTCAGTGTGTAACTGTATGTAGGAGTAAACACCTGTAGCTGGTGTGTGTCAGTGTTTCAGTGTGTAACTGTATGTAGGAGTAAACAGCTGTAGCTGGTGTGTGTAATTATTTCAGTGCTGTAACTGTATGTAGGAGTAAAAGGCTGTATCTGGTGTGTGTCAGTATTTCAGTGTGTAACTGTATGTAGGAGTAAACAGATGTAGCTGGTGTGTGTCAGTATTTCAGTGTGTAACTGTATGTAGGAGTAAACAGCTGTAGCTGGTGTGTGTAATTATTTCAGTGCTGTAACTGTATGTAGGAGTAAAAGGCTGTATCTGGTGTGTGTCAGTATTTCAGTGTGTAACTGTATGTAGGAGTAAACAGATGTAGCTGGTGTGTGTCAGTATTTCAGTGCTGTAACTGTATGTAGGAGTAAACAGCTGTAGCTGGTGTGTGTCATTATTTCAGTGCTGTAACTGTATGTAGGAATAAAAGGCTGTATCTGGTGTGTGTCAGTATTTCAGTGCTGTAACTGTATGTAGGAGTAAAAGGCTGTAGCTGGCGTGTGCTGCTCTATGCATAATAGGGAGGAATGATTATCAATGTTGTCTGATTAACACATCCTAATAAATAGATCCTGATAAATAGAGAAGGGTGTGCCAGGTTTGTACAGATTTTCTGAGTGAGATAATGATTAATAAAACTTTTGCAGCAACAGCAGCTGTAATCTCAAGTCTCACATGTGAATGTGCTGTTGCGCTTGTGTACTTTCTTGACCAGTTTTAATAACAATGGTAATTTCTTTGGTTTGTTTTGAGGGGAACATTTTTTAGAGTTGCTGAAAAATGGCTGTTGGTCATGAATGAATCAGCTGGGTTAATAAGAGGAGCTTTGGCAGTGGGTCACTGTCTTTGTTTGGAGGCCAAACGTGTGGCTAATGAGATCCTTGCTAACGCACAGTTAACTGAACCGTTTAGAGGCCGTTGTTGTGGTTGCGTGGGCTCTCTGCAGATCGTGCATCATTTGGAGGAGAAGGTTGTTGGTTTTGGCTTTTGTCCCCACAGCTTTTGTGATTTCAGATGACATTGCAGACGTTGTCTTCTAAGTTGTGGTCGTGGTTATTGTTTTTAACAGTAATATCTAAAATGATCTAAAATCAATATCCAGTTTGCCCTCTCACCTGGAGCCTGCGGTTGGGTCTGGAAGCAGGGATGAGTGCCCCAGGCTCCATCTCCTCACCGCTGCTCTGCAGATGGAGAAGACTGGGAGGAATTATGAAGAAGCCTGGCTTGGGATGGCTTTACTGAGGGCTGTTTTAAATGGCAAACCTTATGAAAAACCTTGTATTCTTTGGGGGTCAGATGGTCTGCGACTGTACCCCAAACCATGGGGTAACTACAGCTAACTAACCACGGTCCCTCTTTTTTCCTCTCTCTCTCTGTCTCTCTGTTGCAGGGTCCTCCAGGTCCCCCCGGTCTCCCAGGGCCCCCAGGAAAGAGAGGGCCGCGGGTGAGATGCTCTTCTTTTTAATCTTGTTATGATGTTCTGTTTGGGATATGGATGATACGTAGCGCTGGGCAATAATGATTTTAAAATTCTGACAGAATGTTATGACAGCCTAAATAATAAAGAATTATAATTTAATATTAGCATTATATTTGCTAATATTTATATGCATTATATATAATAGCATTATATTTGCACTGTATTCAGAGCTACATTTAATTATTTGCTGTTTTCCTGAGAATGGTTTTCCAGGATGTGACCTTTCAGCTTTTTAGCTTTGTATAAACAAAGTGAAATCTTGGAAACCTTTGTTACTTCTGTGTTACTGTGTGTGTGTGTGTGTGTGTGTGTGTAATGAATTAGACCTTAGCAAGCACATTCTTGTTGTTCTTTGATTTGCAGATTTGATTTGCAGTTATACAGAGTGAGATGAATTACAACATTGTGTGTGTGTGAGAGAGAGAGAGAGAGAGAGAAAGAGAGAATAAGGGAGAGAGAGAGAGAGAGAGAGAGAGAGAGAGAGAGAGACAGAGAGAGAGAGAGACAGAGAGAGAGAGTGAGAAAGAGGGAGAGAGGGAAGGGGAAACGAAATATGGAAAGAAAGGATTGAGAACAAGCTGAAAAGATGCAACAAAGAAAGGATTGGAGAAAGAGATACTGAGTGGAGGGAGAGAAAATGAACTGAGAGAGAGAGAGAGAGAGAGATGTTCATTCTACAGTAATGAGTGCGCCTGTGTTCTCTGACTCAGTGGAACAGTCCTCTCCTCTCAGTCTTAAACTTAGAACACGAACTCACAGACTTTTACACACGTCTGTTTCTGTGTGTGTGCTTTAGACAGTAGAGTTGGAGGAGTGTGTTGCAGATGTGTGTGTCTGTGTACATTCCAGTGGTAAACTGCTAGGTGTGTGTTTTGCACGTGAGCATGTCACTGCTGAGATAGGAACAAGCTTTAAATCCATTTCTGTTCTTTCCATGTTCTGCATTTTTGTATTTTTATACTTACATATTGAAATGAGTAAAAAAAAATATTTTTTTTAAACCTGATTTCCAGAAATGTTGGGACTGAAAAACTTTATTTAACTGATTAAAGCAATTAATCAAAAAAGAAAAACAATTGCATTTGACACCTTCAACAAACAATAAAAAAAAGTTTAAATAAGTGAAATGTCATTTCACTTATCTTTTTTTTTTAATATACAGTGGAATTTCAAATGTACAAAAGCACATTCACCGAAAGCTCGGGGGGTGCTGCATCAGTGGCCACAGCATGGGTGACTTGCAAATGTGAGAAGATGTGCATGGGGTTTTTAGAGAGACACACATGCTGCCATCAAGATGACGTCTTTTTCAGTGAAGTCCATGGTTATTTCAGCAAGTCAAAGGCAGGCCTCATTCTGTACAAGCTACAACAACACAGCATTGTGGACACAGACAACAGTCTACATGTCTAATGAAGTGGATAATCAGGCCAAGGTGGACATGGACTGTTGAGAAGCTGAAGTCTAGTATTAAATAAGAATATACAGTCACTGATGATATCACTGATGATGAATTATCATTGTACTTTTTTATGTGATTCTTATAGATTATCATGGAAATCTCTAAGTATCATGAAGTGGTGTTTGATATTTGGCCCACCCTAAGTGTGCATGCCCCCACCCCACACACAAACACACACTGGTCTGAGGAAGGGGCTTTTAAGATAAGATCAGGAAAGGCTTTTTCAGAGAGAGGTTGATGTCTTAAGAATGAGTAAACCTCCACATGTCTGTTCTCTCTCTCTCTCTCTCTCTCTCTCTCTCTCTCTCTCTCTCTCTTCCCCGCAGGGTCCTCCTGGTCCTCACGGGAATCCCGGCCCACCTGGATTACCTGGTCCAAAGGTGAGTCTCCTCAATCCTCTCAGGATAAAGCCTAGGGTCGTATTTTGATCTGAAGACAGTTGCAGCTGTGCTGTCTGTTTTAATCTTCGTCTGACTGCTGTTTTCTGAGCAGCGGGGTTCCTTCTGTGCTTCGATTTCTGCCCCCAATTGCTCACTAGCAGCTCAACGCAGAGTCACAACCCTTCACTCATGCACAGATCCGACAGTTCCCAGACAAAACTGCTGGTTAAAACATTCCTGAGTTTGTAAGGTGCTCAGAGTGTGAGCACAAGCCTCATGACTGTTGAATTCTTACAAAGACGTACGTCTTTCAGTGCATTATCTACATTAGTGACCACTTTCAAAACGTGGACATCTAGGTACTGTAACAGATTCTGACCAGTCAGAGGCAGCTGGACATGACCACCCTCGTCTGACACGCTAGATTTCAGAATTAAAGCCAGATCTTCTTGGTCTTGGTTATAAACTCAGGCCTGGACCGCTGTTTATAGAAAATAATACTAATTCTGTGCTACTATGTTATATTTATATAACATAAAGCGAGAGTGAGAGAGAGAGAGAGAGAGAGAGAGAGAGCGAGTGAGAGAGAGCGAGTGAGCATAGGCGTGCACATGTAAGACGCGTGCATACATGTGCATGCTTATGTCTGTGGGTGTGTGTGAATCACATGGAAAAATGTAAGAACACCTGGTTTGAGAGAGGGATATTGAGATGGAGAAACAGAGGATGTGTGAGAGAGAGAGAGAGAGAGAGAGAGAGAGAGAGAAAGAGAGAGACTCTGTGTGTGTATGTCAGTGTGTGTGTGTGTGAGAGAGAGAGAGACTGTGTGTGTGTGTGTGTGTGTCTGTGTGTGTGTGTGTGAGAGAGAGAGAGAGAGAGAGAGAGACAGAGAGAGAGAGAGAGAGAAAGAGAGAGAGAGAGCTGTAGAGGTGTGTATAGTGTTCTTTAATCCCGTAAGTGCTGCGATGGAGAGAGAAGGGTCTGCGGGGCAGATGTGTTCGCTCTGAACACAGGGTCCGACCGATGCAGCATTCGTCTGAATAAAGCAGACACTAAGGTGAACCTGAAAAAAAGAAGAATATTAATCTCATGGTGCTTCCCCCTCTCTGAGCTCCCAGCATTGATGGCGTGATGTGTTACAGCGCTGGGAGGAATGTGTCTGATAACAAAAGTCCAGCTATAAAACCCTGATACAAAGTCATTGATATTAATTAATTACAACGGTGGAGCAGCAGGTAGTGTCTCTGTCACAGCTCCAGGGACATGGAGGTTGTGGGTTCGAGTCCCGCTCCGGGTGACTCTCTGTGAGGAGTGTGGTGTGTTCGCTCTGTGTCTGCGTGGGTTTCCTCCGGGTGACTGTCTGTGAGGAGTGTGGTGTGTTCGCTCTGTGTCTGCGTGGGTTTCCTCCGGGTGACTGTCTGTGAGGAGTGTGGTGTGTTCTCCATGTGTCTGCGTGTGTTTGAACCAGTAAGAATGTTTAGGGGAAGGGGGAAAAAATAAGAAAAATATATTACAAAAATATAAAAAAATTAGGAGAGAGAGAAAAAGTAAACTAAAAACACATGGTAAACAGACGTTTTAATTTAATTAAGGTTTAATTTATTATTTTCTCTGTTTTTAATACCATTATTATGGAGGAAATTAATTTTACTGAGTCATTAATTAATTAATTTGTTTTTAGTTCGGCAGGTTTGATCCTCCATATTACAGTGTCGCTCTCACACAGCTGCAGGGTCCTGGGGTCCTCATCGGGTCACTGTCTGTGTGGGTTTCCTCCCACAGTCCAACCACACATTTGTAGGTGGAGTGAGTGTGTGAAACTGTCCACAGGTGCGAGTGTGTGAGTGACTGGGTGAGTGTGAGTGAAATGGTCCACAGGTGAGAGTAAGTGACTGAGTGAGTGTGTGAGTGACTGGCTGAGAGTGTGTGTTACTGGGTGTGTGTGTGTGTGTGTGTGAATGACTGGGTGACTGGGTGAATGTGAGTGACTGAGTGAGTGTGTGAAATGGTCCACAGGGGTGTGGAGTGACTGAGTGAGTGTGTGAGTGACTGGGTGAATGTGTGAGTGACTGGGTGAATGTGAGTGACTGGGTGAGTGTGTGAAATGGTCCACAGGCGTTAGTGAGTGTGTGAGTGACTGGGTGAGAGTGTGTGTTACTGGGTGTGTGTGTGTGAATGACTGGGTGACTGGGTGAATGTGAGTGAGTGAAATGGTCCACAGGGGTTAGTGAGTGTGTGAGTGACTGGGTGAATGTGTGAGTGACTGGGTGACTGAGTGAATGTGAGTGACTGGGTGAGTGTGTGAAATGGTCCACAGGCGTTAGTGAGTGTGTGAGTGACTGGGTGAGAGTGTGTGTTACTGGGTGTGTGTGTGTGTGTGAATGACTGGGTGACTGGGTGAATGTGAGTGAGTGAAATGGTCCACAGGGGTTAGTGAGTGTGTGAGTGACTGGGTGAGAGTGTGTGAATGACTGGGTGACTGAGTGAATGTGAGTGACTGGGTGAGTGTGTGAAATGGTCCACAGGCGTTAGTGAGTGTGTGAGTGACTGGGTGACCATCAAGGACTCATTACCGTTAAGAAACAATGAAGCTACACTCTCAGGACCAAATGAATCCTTTCTTTTCTTGAACAATTTTCCAAACATTCCAGATTTCCCACTCTTAACATGACGGAGTCTAGCGGAGCAGGCTCGCCGTGAGTGACTCCTGTACAGGGGTTAGTCCCTCACACACACTCTGGTTTCACCCTCCAGCCATGTTCCATCATACGATCCTGTTCCCTTCTGTAGAATGGGAAGAAAATGCTTGGAATGATCCAGAGTCAAATGGATCCAGCTCTAAATCAAATAAACACACAGCCCCTGCTGAAGATTAGGGGCACTCCCGTTGGTCTTAAGGAACATAATGCTGGTTGTGTAATCGTTTGTGTTGCGCTGGTGCGAGTGGATCAGAGACAGCATAGTCTACTGGAGTTTTTAAACATTGTTTCAATATGTTCCTGTATAGTGAGTGTAAAAACAAGGTGTTTTTATAGCACACTCTTGTATAATATATGTGTGTGTGTGTGTGTGTGTGTGTATGTATCCCACCTCAGTGTTTCCATTGGGAGAGCAGCATGTTTTGGCGCATCACTCTGTACATTCTTCTGCTGTAGAACACTGCTTTCCTGCCTGATTATGTCCTCCGTGTGTGTGTGTGTGTGTGTGTGTGTGTGTGTTTGGTACTGTTCAGTGTTGGCGTATATAGCTCTATGATTGGATGGGAGCCCAGAAGCTAGTGCCTGATCCCAGCGGGAGCACTGACTCATATCTATTAAACTGAGTACGCTTAGCTTCTCGGCCCCCGGTGGAAAAACTGAGCACCTTTGCACCTTGTGTTTACCTTTCAGCAATGCACCTGGCTTCCGATTCTGTGCATGCCCCAAAGGTGACCCCCTCAGACTGTTTCTCTTGCTCACACACACACACACACACACACACACACACGTATACATGAGAATGCTCCCATGTAGTTGTCTGGAGGTAAAGCATCTTCTGTGGGTCCCAAAAGGAAAACATGGTACCTTATGCACACACACGCACACACACCCTGGTTTTTATCTCCTTGTGAGATCAGGATCAGCGGTGGGATGGGGAAATCCACTTTCATGAGGCATTTGTTTTTACTAGGTTCAAGATTTTGCAGCCAGACATTTTAATTTGATCAAACAGGAAGAAAAACAACTTGTAAACTTAAGTTAAACAGCTGAGGAAGTGCCAGGTTGGTGGCAGTAGCACGTCGTTAGCAGTAGCTTTAGCGCCCATGTTGCGCCGTGCGGCTCATCTGTGAAAGGGATGTGGAGAACCTCCCCAGATGTCTGGAGGGCTGAGAAATGCAGTGGAAACAAACCAAGTCAGCAAGGTTGTGGCACAGTTATTGGGTAATTAGATAATGGCAGTTTTTCCAGTGTATATTCATGCTAATCAGCAGCCTACATTTGCTACGCTAGCACAGGCGGGGAAACAACTAAAGCTGAAGCGATGTTCTACAAACGCAGCAAAATTCTAGTGACCACAAATGCTTCAAGCCGGTTGGTGTCTGAAGTTGCTCCTTTAAGTTGCGAGGGTAAGAGAATGTAGACGTAGAGCTGGGAAATTAATTGCAAATTAATCCAAATTCGAAATCCAGGACTTCTAATCAACATATTCTTGCCTGTATCCACTCTGTTGATTTTTATTTTAATTATATTTACCTTTTTAAGTTCATTATGTTAAAAGGCCCCTATTGTATGTTTAAATCCACACCAACACGCTGTAGTCACATGACTCTGCTCTGTCCAATCAGCCACATGGAGGAGAACCTAAACACCAGTTATCATCTTGCAAACTTCATGTCCAGGTCATCGCACAACGGCCTCAAATTAGGGCCAAAACATGGGCAAAGTGATGTTGTTACGCTAACAACAGCCTGACCCCAGCTGCGGTCCGCAAATCAAGATATTTCCTCCACCCTGAAACATGGGACAGTTGTGTGAGGGGGGAAAATGAATCAGATATGTTCTGCATCTAACACATGTACGAGATTGTGGAGGGTCTCAGCACATGAGTGGGCTTGCAGAGTCACTGGAGGCTTATCAGATCCAGTGGAAATTATGGAGCATCTTCAATCTTTGTCCACAGCTGCAGCATTGCGATGAGTCATATCTCAGCTCCAGAACCTCTCCTGGGTTAGAGGGAGCAACACCAACATGTGATGCCTTTGTTCAACGAAAGAGTCGTGGGAGCGAAAAGTAAGGAACAGAGAGATGTTAAGAATAAAGGGGTCTGTTTTCATACATTTTTCGGGGCAAATGTGTTCTGGCTGGGTGAGCAAACCAGGGAAAGTTGTGTACGAGGGGTAGGCATCACAAACCGACTTTAGCAGAAGGCCACTTTTCTCCACATCATTTTTTAAAAAAAAAAAAAACATTCTACTGTTTTTGCTGAATATTCTCTGCAATTATAGTTGTGTCCTGTTGTTGAGGGTTGGGACACATGAGATTCCTCTGAGACACAAGGCCAGCTACCTGTTTTTTGTTTTTTCCAATCTGCTCTTAACGCAATGCCACTGAGCTGTAGGCAAACTGCCCAGATCTGTTGCATAAGCTGACAGATGCCCTTAATGGCTTGCAACTTTGGCGGTGATTGGAGAGAAGGGACTATCCTACCCAGGTAGGACCCTACCCATCCCATCTAGACAACTCTCCTTTAGCCATCTCAGATGACAAATCTTTTCAGGTTTGATATTATGCTAAGAGTTACCTCCACATCCTGGTTTTCACTGTGTTTAGAGCCTGAGAACTCACACCATGAAGTTCATTCTTATCAGTTTGGAGAGTTGTGATTGGTGAATTGGGACACAGTAGCTGTGAAGCTATCAAGGCTACCACTGAACAATGCTGCTAAGTTTGACAAGCTTGCTAACATCTAGTCTTAACCCAAGAGGATTGATAAAGGTTCTTCAGCAACATGGAAAAAACCATTGGATCCTCTTGTTGTAGAGCATAGCACACATTTTCACATGATCCCAAGAGCCCAGAATGTCTTCACATATCATCAGGCACATTAACACTCTAGCCCTGGCGCTATCAAATGTCATTTAGATCGGACCTGAGTGCCAGTGACGAAACCTCCCAGCTGCTCAGAGCTCAGATCTGATTACAATCTGAAGGAAATAAGCCTCTGGTCAGTTCCACTTTTCTGTTCTTCTTGGGAAAGCAATCACGTGGCGACAGACAAACCACTGTTTTTGAATGTGACAGTGTCTTACGGCCTTGTCTGTGGTGCTCCTGATATTTACCACCAAAGATTTGTGGAGATGTAATTGATGTCCATGTCTTTTACATAGGTGACAGCAGAAGAAAAAAGTGAAAATATGTATTTAATAATAGTAAGTTTTAGCAAATAAATCACATCTGTCAATGTGTGTCCAGATGTTTCCTTTATTAGTTTACATTCTTTTAGACAACTGACCTTTATAATTATCTCTTACAACTGTTCTGTATTTTCTGCCTCTCATCATCCCAGTAGTTCCAGTAAATGATGTTTAGGGTCTAGTCTCTGGGAAAGCCAGCCCATATCAGAGCATTTCACAAATGTGATTAAATTGTGATATTTTCTATAAATGAAAATCCAGGCTTGTCTTTATGACCACAACCAAGATGGTCTTGCCCTAATTCTGAGCACTGAATGTAGAGCACAGGACGGTCAGTCAGATTTGTTCGTGGTCATGTTAACAGCACAGTGTTTGGTTGCCTCTGATTTTTTTAACTCTGTTAAAGACGCTACATGTCCCCATTTGAAACATTTTAAGATATTGTTCATTTGGACGAAGTCTAGTATTAAAACTACAGACCTAGAGATCTGATAACTGCACTCTTTGTGATTTCAATATAAACACAATTCACCTCTCGGCTCCAGTCCAAAGTTCTTCTTTTGTGTCTATTTCCTTTTTTTCTCAGGTAGGCCTTCTTCAGAGCTTTGTATACTTTCTGAACCATAGCGTGAGGATGGACACAAAAGCTACTGGTTCTTTACTGGGTCTTTATTAGGGATGTTACAGATGTCTCCTGATTAATTACTTGTAGGTGATTGTCAAATTAATTGAATGTAGTGAACCTCAAAGTTCTTAAGAAACGTCAGTCACCAGACACACCTTGGCTGCTAAACTACACTTGGGACCAGAGGACATTGTAAATTTTGTCTGTGGACCTATTGCTTTAGTGGTGACATCTTCATGGTGGGAATGGCTGTAAGGAATTGATGGACAGTTTCATTTTGTTACTAATCAGCTTCACTGTAAGTTGACAAACGAAGGGAGGATTGTGAGGCTCTAGCTAAGCTGCATTAGACGCTGTAGACGATGTTTGTGAATGGGTTGACGGAGCGAAATGTCTTCACCTGTCACATCTGCCAAAGCTCTGCCTTTCACAGCTGTTTGCACACGAGGACAGTCATGACAGCTCAGTCATACATGAGCAGTCGAGTCTGCAAAGATGTTAGGCATGTTTTATTAAGACTTTATTTTCTTTGTCTACATCGTTTTCTTGGGGCTTTGTAGATGTAGAGCACCTCATGGAACAGTAAAATGACTCACTCACTCACATACTCACTCGTTTAGAAATAGCTCCAAAATGGATGCTATTTACTGCTTTGCGTCTATGACATCAGTGACATATTAGTGGATTTATCTAGTGATGTAAACACACTGTTACCCCTTCTCCTCTCTCTCTCTCTCTCTCTCTCTCTCTCTCTCTCGCTCTCTTTGTCTCAAACTTCCACTCAGCAAATTAAAAGATCCTAATTCAGAAATAATAAAACAAATACACTGAGATATTATAATAAAGTAAAAAACAAAGACTTCCTTGAGACAGTTTTTTTTTTTTTTTTGCGTAACACACATTTGTTTATCTCCCTCCCAAAAACAGAGGATGTACTAGCATTTAAATTTGTTATTGCTGTTAGGAATGTGATATTTAAAACTCAATTAACCTCATTAATATTCCAATTCCAAGCTTCCATCTTTAAAAGGGACACGGTTAATCAGTTTTTAAAAATTTATTATTATTATTATTATTTTTTTTATCAATTCACAGTCCTAATAAAATTCAATACTTGATATATTGAATTATGATGCACAGAATCTGTCTTGCTCCAGGGTTCAAAAGGAGATTCGGGGCTCTCTCCAGGTCAGGCAGCAAAAGGAGAAAAGGTAAGACTTATTTCATAGAACACATTAGCATATGTATTAGCATGCTATCTTTGAAGTATTTCTCTTGTAGCTGCTGATAGTTATATTTGCATGTGCAATGTCTTTCCTACCAGACATGGATGGGTTTGAGATTGTGAATCTTGTAGAAATAATGTGAGCACCACTGTACTAGCTTAACCATGGTATAACCGTTTTTCTGTCCAGGGTGAGAGAGGACCCCCAGGTCTTCCAGGCCCCAAAGGTGATGCAGGCCCTCTGGTAAGTTCACTCATGTCGAGATGCCACTCAGGGCATACAGACAAGTCATGCACATACTAAAGGTATAATGCCTTTTGCCCCTGTTGCTCTCCCAATGTGGTCTGGAGTGTTCCCAGTATCTATTACTGCTCCTGCTCAACAGGATAAAGTTACACACTGGCATAAAGGGCTTTTTGGAAACCGAGGGGGCATACTTACCTCTTCAAGCCCCCACCAAACCCAAGAATTCCATAAGGTCAGAGATCATCTTTTAGGGGAAAGGCACTCGGCAGGAAAACGTACGTCCGGTGACAGCAACCATCTAACAGCACGGCTTCAAACAGCAGCTGGCACAGGCTCCAGCCCTCATTCATTTCTGTTTCTTAAACAAGAACAGGCTTCCGGAAATATTAAACAGTAGTTTGGCATAAACCACTTATTCTGCATTTGGTCAACCAACCTCTGCACATTTAGTGTCAGAGGTTCATACTCCACTATACATCAAAATCCATGGCTTACTTTGCCATGTGCTGTTCTTCTGTCCAATTTTATGGCTGCAGTACATTGTGGATGATTAGTACTTGTTAGTTACAGTAACATTGTATCTCCATCTACTTTGGACAGCATCTATGTCTTCCATGGCTGGCTCGGGTAGGAACACCATGCTAAAACATTATGATAACAAGTTCCAAGCTTCGTCCAAGACATTGTGAGATCCCAGGTGATACCTCAGCAGCCTTCCAAGGCTGGGTGGAGTCTGAATCCTTTTGGGTGGGTAATATGGTCCTCCTTCTCAAATGGCACTTTTCCACTGAAGGGTACCTATATGACTCGACTTGGCTTTCCAGCTTCTCCACCAGGTAAATCTGGTTCTGGTTTTGGAAGCGGGTTCTTGCTTAGTCCCTGTTCTCTCATGGTACTAATCGAGCCGAGTAGGGATTAAACCGTGATGTGTAAACATTACAGAGCACTGATTGTCCAAACAGATTCGTCACTCTACGCCACGCAACGCAAATGTCCAGTGCCAACATCTGTAAAATCTCCAGCTGCAGCAAAGATCACATTTGTTTGATGGAGCTGTGCTCAGATCCAAACAATAACAACAACATGCGAGTAAAAAAGCTTTAACGTTACCGCTGCTGTTACCTAGAAAGTTAGTGTTCTCCACAAAATGGTGGTCAGAAGAGAAGGATCCTGACATGTCTTGTAAGAGTGTATCCTAACTTGGTAACATCATGTGATGAGGTCCTAGACAACAAGTAGTACTACCCATGACTGGGAGATATGTGAATGTAAATGAGCGCCTGCTTAATGCAAATAATGACAGATTCTAAAAGCATAAATCTTCCTCAAGGTAGAGGACATGGCTCCAATTTTTAGAAATCAAGAATCCAGGGCCAGATCTTTGATCAAAGGGTACCTAGTGGAAGTAGATTTTCCTTTTACATCCCAATAAGACTTGATGGGATATCGAGTTTTTGGAAAGGACACTTCAATCCGGAAAGCTGCTAAGCCCTCAGCCCTTCATCCAGGGCTGAAGCTAAAGAAAAATGATGGACATGGGACAGAGGTGCCCTTTTACCCTCCCCTACAGCCACCTCTACACATCTGAAGAGGATTTAGCAAAACCGACGGGAAAAGGACAGCAAATGTGAAGGGATTTCTGTTTGAATGGAGCACTTTGTAACATATTTAATCGATTTGGCTCCAAAGACAAAGTAGATCCACGATGTGATGCTATGAGCTGAACGTCTGCCCAGCTTTCAGCTCTGGAAAATAAAAGCTAAATTAATCAAAGCCTTTTCTGTGAAACCATGTGCTGGTCTTGTGTTTTTCTTTCCGGATAGAATAGAAATAGTCTAGCAGCACGTCAGATGTTGAGGCCTGTCAGTGGATGGTCCATTTATAGATCTTACTTTACTGACCATTTACAAACACTAAAGGAAATCAGTTACTTTGATGTTGAATGGGAGGTTAAATGCCATGGTTAATAGGCCACTGCTCATGACGACCCCCACGCTCAGTGTAACCTTGAACAAAAAATAGTCCCAAAGATCCAGCCAGGGTCAGGCATAAATCACTCCCACCTTTAACCCCTGCTGCATCATCATCTTGTTGGGGGCCTGGAGGAAAAGCCAGAACTTTCCAAACACCTTGGGATTATCTTAGTGATTCACTCCATTCATTCCAAAACACGTCAAGCACATGCCACTGCCGTAACTTCAGGAACTTCAGACCAACAGCCTGGTGGAGAAAAAGAAGCAGAGGGATACACCTTGTGAAGAAGATATCAGTGACCAAGTGTGGTGTTAACTGTCTACAATGAGCTGCTGCTTTAAAAGCTGAGGATTAACACTTGACAGTAAAATGGCTTTGATATGCAGAGTTTACAGCGAAGGGGACAGTGAATTTCTGCTTGTCTTAAACATGGGAGATATTCAGCTAGAGAAATAAAGCTGTGTGTGATTTATATGTGTAAATGAACGTGAGTATACAATAACCCAGAGACGGTCGAGAGAAACACTCTGGGCACAGAACCTGGATCTGACCCTTGTACCCCAGCACTTCTCTCTCTTTTAGATCCTCCCAGTGATTCTGATATACAGCTGATTATGGGACTCCTCTCATTTTAAAAAGCTAGGTTTATTCACACTGTGCTGGTCTTGTTCATCTCCGAAATTAATGCAATGAGCAGTTGACTCCAGAAGAGTTGATACTTTGGCTGAGAATTGGGGTCGACTTTAGGCGAGTTCCACCAAAAGAGCTCCTGATTCTTGAAACCTTGATGTTCTGCAGTGAGCCAGAACCCTCTTCATTTCCACCCGTTTGAATATGTCTAAACTGCGGGGGGCGCTGTGGGGTTGCTCGGTTCCAGCATCGCTGTGACATAATTTAGCACCAGAGCCATAGATAAACAGACAGAGTCATGACAGGGTCATCGTTTATTCTTTGTTCATAGTGAGTTCAGATGATTGAGATGTGATAAATATGTGTCAGTGATGCCGGGTTCTGAGCTTTCCTCCTGAGCTTGTGAACAGTGGAGAAACGTAGTCAGCGCACCTCATGGTGGAGCACAAACAGATGGAGCATTTTCCTGTTTTATTTCCTATCATTTATTTACATAACAGACTGTAAATGACAGGTCCAGCTCCACTTGGCGATAACACTTTATTTGAGGCTCTGAACTCTTTCTAGAGCTCACCCACAGACAACGTCATAGTTAGTGTTGAAAAACCAACCTTTATTTGGTTCCAGCTAGGAATGTATTTTCATTCCCGTCACCCGTTGGTGGAGTCGAGGTGTTAAAGCGAGTAAACTGCTTTGAGGTCATGTTTGCTCGGTCTGGAGCTGTGGTGCTGTTTCTAGGTCAAAATCAAGTCGAGTCGAGAGTCAATTCCAGGTCAGAAGAGTCAACTCCAGAGAAGCCAGTGTCATGTGACAGTAAATGAAAGTCAGTGATGGTAACCATAGCAACAGGACTGCATTATGGAAACAGGCTCCAACAAATGAACAGTCCGTTGTAACAGTGGAAAGACATTTCTTTTTTGGTCCTTGTTCCCAATCAGCTATGTCCAACATTTGGTGCAACTAGAAACTTAAATAGGAAGGCTATGAAAGGAAAGCATTGGGACAGGCAGAGAGAATAAAATACAGATAGGGACCATCACTGACACCAAATGGAAGAGAATAGTGTTACAGTGTTCCAGTCAGGATTGGATGAGAACTGTTTTCAGGGGTGACTCATGGATCTGATCAGGAGATGATGCTATGAACATATGTCTCATGCTGAAATGACCCAAAGCATTTGTTTTAGCAATAACACTGTTCTACTCCTGTAAACATTGTTAATCAATGGTTAAAGCAGAGATAAGAAGGGGAACTATGACCTGTTCTGTTAGATGAATATGAATATTGGAAGCTGAGAGCTAGAACTGGCCGCTAGAACAGAGAGCAGCAACATCTGAGCTTTAACAGGAGAGATGAATGTGGAGACACTGCTACAGGTCACTGTTTCACAACGGCTAAGGTTTTTAACATTTCTATTCTTAACCATTAATTAACCCTTCTTGTTGTAAGAAGGTACAAAACAGAAGGTGGTCCTCCACAAACAGAAGTCTAAGTAGAATGTGGTGGAAATGTTGTGCTTGTTCCTTTGACCTTCCCTCTCTCTCCGTGGCTGTTGTGACTTGTCCTTGGTGTGTGCGGCGAGGTGTAACTCTCTGAAGGGGAAAGGTTTGAAAGGTTTTGACAGGTTGGAGAGAACTCTTAAAGGGTATTAGCCTTATCTCAGGGCAGGAGGCAACAAAATCCCCAAAAATGTGGTTGGACCAGGAAAAGAGCAGCGGAGGAGCAGGCACGTGAGAGGCACAGAGTACTCTCTCTCTCTCTCTCTCTCTCTCTCTCTCTCTCTCTCTCTCTCTAATTTCCCTTCCACTTGCTCTCTTTTCACTGGATTTAACCTGAAGTTAGAAGAACATTGAATGAATATCCAGCTTTAATGTTCTCCTGCTCTGTGTGGAGAAGAATGCCTCGTCTTGATTTGTTTTGGTTCTTTCTTCCCTGCAGGGTCCCAAAGGCTATCCAGGTCCACCAGGTCTGCCAGGAGAACAGGTAAGTCCTCCTGCGTGCAAATAACAGATGGGAATGTTGCCTATTGACATAATGCTAAAGGAATATTTCTGAAAATAAAAATCATCACAGTATATTTTTCCTCTTAGCGCGCATAGTATTGATCAGCTAAGACATCTCTAGCATGTTTGCTTCTTTATATTTAAATGGGAGCTACGAGGCTACACACTGAAAAATGTCTGAAAGCTTTCCTTATGTAGCCAATTAGCTTTAAGCAAACTGCACAACTGATCCATCACATCAAACTGTGCAAAGTAATCTCCGACAGATTTGGTTGTGTGAATTCTGAATCCAATGACATGTAGTTGTTGTATTTGCACAATTAGTGCCTGTAATCAAGAGCAACATAAGCTTTAGCAGTTTACACAGTGCTTATTTAGAAGACATCATTTTTATAACCTCCTGTTAAAGGGCACTAAAAAACTGATCGACACCAGCTACAGCCGTTTACTCCTACATACAGTTACACTACAGAGACATTTAGAGACACTTTGAGCCTCTGCTCCTTCCTGCAGTGAGTTCCACTCACTCACTGCAGTCCCTAGTCTCACTAGCTTATAATATTCTATAAGTTAGACATGGTAAGTAAAGACTTAGCTCTCTTGCTTGTCCCCTTTACACCTTTACACAGAGGATGGATGTCTCCCCCTGGTGGAGGTGTCTTGTAGCTTAAGCAGGAATCTTCGACTCCAGCTCTGTAAGTTAGTGGAGTACATGGCACGTGTTCCTCTTCTGAGGCAACTGTGTGATGACTTAGACGTATAGTTTGCATGATTCTAAATAGTGTGATATAATTTTCATAACTTGTTAGCTACTTTAGCCTCATCACAACAACACAAACACTACATATCTTAGCTGACAGATTCGGTTTGAGGCAAGGGGAAAAACTGTGTCACAGCACCTTCTTGTGAGAGCTCTCTACTTTCAGAAACATGTACTGAATGGGGTGCAGATTGTATAGAGCGAGCGGTAGCTAAAGTCCAGAAGTTTCTGGAACATTATACTTCAAGCACTTTGTTTAGTCACAATGCCCTCTGCTTATATTGAGCAACCTGATGCATAGATGAAACACAAAGAGGCCTGGCTCCTTCAGGATCAGAGCAGTCTGGGCCACAGCCAGAAGAACCGGGTGCCATCCTAAACAAAAGCGGTTCTATTCCTTCCACGGAACCTGGCACAATCTCATATACTCTCTCTCTCTCTCTCTCTCTCTCTCTCTCTCTCTCTCTCTCTCTCGCAGGGCTTGCCAGGATTGCCGGGCATTGTCGGGGCAGCAGGTTACCCTGGCAGGCAGGTGCAGTGAACAAGATCCACTCAAGAAAAAAAAAAACTATTACACAGAAGTCCACCTCTGGATGTGTAGAGAAATCACAGGCTCCTGGGACAGACTGCTCCAGTCTCTTGAGCTCTAATTAAAGTTAATGTTTGACGACTCTTGGTCAGATGTTCCTTTGCTAAATGTAGATGAATAGAGAACATTTGGAAGAAATAAAAACGTCATTTATTTGTGTTTTTTAAAACTGATATCTGGATCAAAGCCTGAGGGAGCGATGTTGTAAAGCTTGGTGATGTTTTGTTTGACTCTGTTTGTGTCTCTGTGTAAACATGACGCTGACGTCTGCTCTCCTCCAGGGACTGGCAGGGCCAGAGGGAAACCCGGGACCTAAAGGTGTCAATGTAAGCACCAGAACCCTTTCGTTTAAACTCACTGTTCTAATGCTGATGTGAAATATGGTTCACAAAATGTTAGTAAAATTATGTAAATATGTAATTATTCACACAACTGATTTCTAGACAGAAATGCAATAAATTAAGAAATGAAGAGGAAGTTGTGCAAAAGTAAAAAAGATAAATGACTGCAGTGACAGAGGACTGGATGGGACAGGAGTGTTAATGCAGTTCAAATAAGTTTCAATGCAGAGACATTAGAAACGCCCCGCCCCCTCGTCTGAGTCTGTCCAATCACAGCGCAGGGCCTGCATTTATTTTGAGAGTGCAAAGACATTGTTAAATGCAGCAAAATAGACACAATGAGAGCACTGAGTAAAAACGGAGAAGGGAGAACAGAGCGAAAATGGCTAAAAAAAATGATGCTGTGGGGTTTGATACGTGTGGTGTTTTGATCAAAACAGGCCATAGACATCTCTTTTCCTCTGTGGAGAGGAGGGAGAGCAGACTCGAGTCTTAAAAGGACAGATATGATGGATTCAGCTGGAACTAAAATCACTGAGAGACATTTGCTGTACTCACTGTTGTTATTAATCATGAATCTAAAACTAATCCTATCCGCATTACGCAGCTGTACAACATTAAACTGTGTAAACAGCTGTTTCAGAATACAGTTGTGCTGTTATTCGTCATTTCTGTGGATTGCCTTATAATGAACTGACCTGCGGAGGAGGGGCTTTATAGGACCACTCAGTCAACCTCACAACAATATCATGGTCACGTTCTGATTTTAAGATTTGTGTAGCATCACATGCGTATTTTCAGCATCTGGCACATGGCCAGTGGACCAGTGGAAGAATGCAAGGAAAGAGAGAGAGAGAGAGAGAGAGAGAGAGAGAGCGCGCATTTAAGCTGGTTTTCATTTGTCTGTTTTATCTTTGAGTGATTGTACATGTGATTTCACTTAACAAGACAGTGGAACTCTCTCATTCACTCTTTCTTTCTCTTTTTTCTCTCTTTTTGTCTCTCTCACTCTTTTTTGTGTTCTCACTCAACCAGTCTCTCTTTTCTATTGCTGTCTTGCTTTCTTGCACTCTCTCCCTCTTTCTCTATGTCTCTCCCTGATTGTCTCTGATTCTGTGTCTTATTCAGTGTCTCTCACTCTCCCTATGTCTCACTGGCTCTCACTCTCCCTATGTCTCACTGGCTCTCACTCTCCCTATGTCTCGCTGTCGCTCACTCTCCCTATGTCTCGCTGTCTCTCACTCTCCCTATGTCTCACTGTCTCTCACTCTCCCTATGTCTCGCTGTCTCTCACTCTCCCTATGTCTCACTGGCTCTCACTCTCCCTATGTCCCGCTGTCGCTCACTCTCCCTATGTCTCACTGTCTCTCACTCTCCTATGGTTTAATGTCTCTCACTCTCCCTGTGTCTCACTGTCTCTCACTCTCCCTATGTCTCACTGTCTCACTTTCCCCATGTCTCACTGTCTCTCACTCTCCCAATGTCTCACTGTCTCTCACTCTCCCTATGTCTCACTGTCTCTCACTCTCTCTGTCTCACTGTCTCTCACTCTCCCTATGTCTTACTGTCTCTCACTCTCCCTATGTCTCACTGCCTCTCACTCTCCCTATGTCTCACTGTCTCGCTCTCTCTATGTCTCACTGTCTTTCACTCTCCCTATGTCTCACTGTCTCTCACTCTCCCTATGTCTCACTGTCTCTCACTCCCTATGTCTCACTGTCTCTCACTCCCTATGTCTCACTGTCTCTCACTCTCCCTATGTCTCACTGCCTCTCACTCTCTCTATGTCTCACTGCCTCTCACTCTCCCTATATCTCACTGTCTCGCACTCTCCCTATGTCTCACTGTCTTTAACTCTCCCTATGTCTCACTGTCTCTCACTCTCCCTATGTCTCACTGTCTCTCACTATCCCTATGTCTCACTGTCTCTCACTCTCCCTATGTCTCACTGTCTCACTCTCCCTATGTCTCACTGCTTCTCACTCTCCCTGTGTCTCACTGTCTCTCTCTCTCCCTTTGTTTCACTGTCTCACTCTCTCCCTATGTCTCGCTGTGTCTCACTCTCCCTATGTCTCACTGTCTCTCACTCTCCCTATGTCTCACTGCCTCTCACTCTCCCTATGTCTCACTGTCTCTCACTCTTCCTATGTCTCACTGTCTCTCACTCTCCCTTTGTCTCACTGTCTCTCACTATCCCTATGTCTCAGTGTCTCTCTCTCTCCCTGTGTCTCACTCTCCCTATGTCTCACTGTCTCACTCTCTTCCTATGTCTCACTGTCTCTCACTCTCCCTATGTCTCACTGCCTCTCACTTTCCCTTAGTCTCACTGTCTCTCTCTCTCTCTCCCTATGTCTCACTGTCTCTCACTCTCCCTATGTCTCACTGTGTCTCACTTTCCCTATGTCTCACTGTCTTTCACTCTCCCTATGTCTCACTGTCTCTCACTATCCCTGTCTCACTGTCTCTCTCTCTCTCCCCATGTCTCACTGTCTCTCACTCTCCCTATGTCTCACTGTCTTTCACTCTCCTTTGTCTCACTGTCTCTCTGTCTTTCAATTTCCCTATATCTCACTATCTATTACTCTCCTTATGTCTCACTGTCTCTCATTTAAATTAATTGTTGCAAAGCAATGACTATAAACACTGAACAAAAAAGAAAGTAAATACAATTATAAAGAAGGGCTAAATATAAATTAGAAAATATCAGTGTTGTAATACTATTGTATTCAGTCCTAATTTGTGACTGACCTCTCTCTCTCTCTCTCTCTCTCAGTTCTGCTTGTTTTGTCACTGATAATAATATAAAATAAGACAAGAAAGCCACCTCTTTAATGAAAAACTAACGTGAAAACAATGTAAAAACCCAGGGCTGTTATTACTGTTAAATACTGGAAACTTACAGAAAGTCTCTCACTGTGTCGTAACTTTATAACGCTGTGCCTTACTCTCTGTTCTCCTCTTTCTTTCCTCAACACTTTCTGTGCTTCTTTGCAAAGTGTAGAATGTGCACAGCCCACAGTCCCTTCAGGCAGTGCTTTGTCTTTGAAAGAGAGTCTTCCAGTAATAGCTGCAATAGTGCGATTATGTCACTGCAGAACTGCAGTATACCTCTGAACTTATAAACAACAGAGAGCGAGAGAGAGAGAGAAGATATTGAGATGGAGAAAGTTAGAGAAATAGAAGTCACAGAGAGAGAGAGAGAGAGAGAGAGAGAGAGAGAGAGGATAAAGATTGAGATTTCCCTCTCACCCCAGATCAGCAGAGTGCGCTCTATTACCAGAACCATCCATCACTAACTCTTTTGTCTCTTTGTCTCTCCCTGATGGCAGGGTTTTATCGGACCCCCAGGTGTACCAGGACCACCAGGCCTAGAGGGTGAGAGAGTAAGTCTGTGCACTCATACACTGCATGATTGGAGCACTGGGAGGGGCCAGGGTTGAGTGGCAGGTGAAATTGCTCTGTTTATGGGGCAGCAGTGTGCCTTACCTATAATTACATTTGGTACAGAGGAATTTGAGTAGCCACAGATACTGTTGCACTGGAAGGGGCCTGAGATTTTGCCCAGTTGAAGGAGATGCACATACGACGAAGTGGTGGGGTTTGAGGTTGAGGAGCTTGAAGCTGGAAGGAGATATTGAGTATATCATGGTCACAGCTAAACGGGCACAACGTGACAGAGTTTATTGCTTAGAGAACACTTTACTGTAGGGAAGTGTTCAAAAGGCTCCAGAGGAAACACTAGCTCCTGGACCGAGAGGATCTCTGAAACAGTAACCATGGGACACCTGAGGAGGGGAAACTCCACCCTGGAGGAACTAGGTGGCCTTGCCCTTAAGCGAGGGAATGCCTAGCACCATGTGGAACCTGAATTCGCAAATCACAAGAGATCAGCTCTCCAGAGGTGGGGTGTGAACTGATTCTGCTCAGCTGGTAGAGCATCGGTCCCAACCTGGAGCAGCAAACTTGGAGGGTTGATGATCGTCTCCTAAGATTGTACTTTCAGCTTCCACAGCGTGCTTAAAACAGATGTTCTCTCACTCATCTCCGCAGTGGAACACGGTTCTGGTTTTTAATGAAACATCCGTGCTCCTGGTTTGGTCAAAACACCACAAGGATCAAGCCCCACAGCAGTGTTCTCCCCCTGGGTCTCAGATAGCGCAGATAGCACAAGTCTCATAACTAGCGCAGTCAATGTTTTAACACATGTGATTAATCAGGAAACTAACACATGCATTTAAAGCAAAATAATTATTTTACCATATTTGGCCACAACTTCCTTCCATAATTCATGATGTTTTACAGAGTCTAATCAAGTATTAGTTTTATTACGTGATATAAACACAGCACCTCTACTGTTGAGTTTTTAGATGCTAGATTACATTTTTTTATGATGAAATTTGGAATAAACCTCATACTCTCACCCTTACATTAATTTATTTTCTCTCTGTCTCTCTCTCTCTCACATACACACACACACACACACACAAACAGCTGCTGGGAGATGTTGGGCATGTTTATTTTTTCTTGTACCTGGCTGAATCCACATGGAAGTGTTTTATTGTTTGAGCTGTGAGCTGCACGCTGCAGTTTCTCAGTTAAAGCTTGTGAGAAGTATCTCCTAGAAACATTTACTCAGCAAATTAAAAGATTCCAGTTCAGATATCATAAACAACTTATACTTATAGTTAAGTAAAAAGAACAGTGTTCTCTAACTGTTTTGTTGTGCATACCACTCTAAATATATCTGTCTTATGTCCCTTTCAAAAAAACAAGGAAATGCTAGCATTTTAACTTGTGATTTATCATAGAATGTTGTTGTGATTGATTCGATTACATTTCATAATGATTGACACCAGTATTCATAACAACAACTTGACATCCACATACATCCCAGCAGCCTTTATGACAATTACTTGTTGCAATAAGCTTTTACAAATGAGTGTGCGCCACCTGGAAGTACTGGAATATAGTGTATTAAGACATTCTGGGTTTTTACGGTAAAAACATCAACTTTCAAACCGTTAAATGATACTTGACACTGAAAAACACAATGGTGTATTAAAAGGTGGTGTATCTTTTAGAGCGGAGATGCTTTAGCCTGCAGGTGCACTTTCTGCCTTCTTACTCTTTCTGCCTTCTTATTGTCTTTGAAAGTCATGGTACTGTAGTGTTGGATGTGCTGTGGTAACTTGAGAGTGTATGCCCTTGTTTATTCCTTGTGTTTCTCATCAGGTCCATCTGGTGTATGATTAAAATGCTTGTGTTTTATTGTGTAAGTTTACTGTGTGCTCCGCAGGCTTTTTTAATGACACTCAGACGTGAGGATGCAGTGTACCAGAGCATTCTTTGTCTTTGAAGTGCTGTTATCTTCAGCGCTTGACCACGCTTAATAATAATCCCAGGAAACAAAAGGCACAGTGGGAGAGCAGCCATGGTTATTTCACAAAGACTTGGCTGTGATGTGCAGTTGGCTAAACTGGATGTGTTTTTAACAACAGCTTCTTCTGTCCTCTGTTCTCTGCACATCTATTGCAGGGGATCTCAGGCCCTGTGGGGAAGAAAGGTCCTAAAGGGAGACAGGTAAATATGATGCCTTTAAACCTCTCTGTCTGTTACCGTACCTGCAGTGAAGAACTGTTTAAGTCTGCTGTCATGAACAGAGATGCATATTTTCCAGAGAAGGCAATTTAGCAGTGAGTGAAGGTGGTGAAGTTGCCTTCAGGACAGACAGGAAAATACAATGCCTCCGACATCTTCCACCCGTCAGCAGTTTTAGCTGACTCTATTGGTGGGGTTATTTATATAACATTGGTTACTGGTAGAGTTTACGAGTGAGAGAGTGTGTGCCCTCTGGGTAAGACTCGGGGTCTCAGAAATAGAGGAGTTTACCTGTACAGAATATGGGGGTGATATATGTAGAAGGGACGGGAACAGATAATTCCCTGGAGAAGGAGAAGAATGCAAATTTTAGGTTTTCTGTTTGAAAAGAGAATGAATTAGAGCATTAGAGCATCCATAGACAAAGACAGAGGCTACATGTTACCAGTTGAAGCAGAATAAGGTAGGACATTACCTTTGAAGGTGACAGCTGTTGAGGGGAAAGAGCACAGGCTTTACATGTGGGAAGAAACAAGAGACAAATCAGTAGATGTAAAAGGAAAAGAGAGACGGTGGTTACAAGTAAAGGAGGTGGGTATGATATGTAGAACGAGAAGAATCAGTGCTTAAAGGGGTTGATTTTACCTGTAAAGAGAAAAGGAATGGGACAATTCCTATAGAGAGAGACCAGATGTGGAAGATTACCTGTAATGAGCAAGAAAATGGGGCAGTACCTGTAATGAGAATTGACTGGGCAACTTACTTGTAAATGAGAATGGGGGTGGGAGCTTAACTGTTGAAAAATGAGAATGGGGCAGTACCCGTAGGCAGTGTAATTGTGGAAGGTTACCTAGTAAAAGAACGAGTGGGAATCACTTGTCTAATGACATGGGACAGTACCTGTAGAGACAGTAGTAGTTGTGGAAGGTTACCTGTAAAATATAATGGAATGGTACTTTATGTTTTGAGGAAGGAGGTTACCCGTAAAGAGACAGGGAATGGGGCAGTACCCGTAGAGAGTATAGTTGTGTAAGGTTACTTGTTAAGAGAATGGCTGGGAAGTTACTTGTCGTGTGACATGGAGCAGTACCTGTGCAGCAAGTAGAAGTGGAAGCATCCTGATAAAAGAGAAAGGGAATGGTGCAGTACCTGTAGAAAGTATAGTTGGAGGAGGTTACTTGTCGAGTGCAGTACCTGTTGCGGCAAGTACAAGCGGAAGCATCCCAATAAAAGATGCTTAACTGGTGAGGGTGGATGAGGAGGGAGATTACCTGTAAAGAGACAGGGGATGGTGCAGTACCTATAGAGAGTATATTTGTGGAAGGTTACATGACAAGAGAATGGGTGGGAAGTTACTTGTCAAATGCAGTACCTGTGCGGCGAGTACAAGCAGAAGCATCCCGATAAAAAAGAAAGGGAATGGGGCAGTACCTTTAGAGACAGCGGTTGTAGAAGGTTACCTGTAAAAGAAAATGGTGTGGTATGTTAGCTGGTGAGGGTGGATGAGGAGGGAGATTACCTGTAAAGAGACAGGGAATGGTGCAGTACCTGTAGAGAGTATAGTTGTGGGAGGTTACCTGACAAGAGAATGGGTGGGAAGTTACTTGTCGAGTGCAGTACCTGTGCGGTGAGTACAAGCAGAAGCATCCCGATAAAAGAGAAAGGGAATGGTACAGTACCAATAGAGAGCATAGTTGTGGGAGGTTACTTGTAGAGTGACATGGGATAGTACCTGTGCAGCGAGTACAAGCGGAAGCATTCCGATAAAAGAGAAAGGGAATGGGGCAGTACATGTAGAGAGAGTACAGGGGGAGGGATATCTGTGACAGGAAAAGAGAGCCATTGCCCAATATATGTGGCACTACAGCTTTTACTGTTGTCAACACAAACCTATCTTAATATTTCATCACATATTTATTACAATATCTATCTTATTTGTAAAGGCAGTGTGTATCTGTCCCCCAAACTTATTTCTCAGACATGCTGGCCTCATGAAAACATAACACATGTCAGGACAGCAATAGAGAAATTACCTCGTACAGTCTGCCAACTGGGCACTGCTCCCAGCATCTGTGGGCAAGGCGGCCTAATCATATCCACCCCCGGGTGGATGAAAGCTGGGTGGAAGATGTTCAAAGGCCTGTGGGGTCTAAAAAAAAGCAGCAGAATCTCCTGCACTCCCTCACACAAACTTTTTCTATGACCTCCAGTTGTGGTTACCTGCCGTCCTTTGCAGGACCCTGCGATCTCTGTTTTCACATTTTTCTGCACTCAACATTTTTTTATCTCTAGCATCATTTTTGATTTTGCCATCCTGATATAAACTTGAAGAAGTTATATAGTGTGTGGGCCTGAAGGAGCTTTTAATTGACTGAACCATGCCCTGCCAAACCATGCATTTCTTCCCGCTTCTGTTACCGGGTTTATAGTCTATTGGCAGAAATCCCATTTGCCCTTATGGGGAACTGTGGTGTGCAAAGATCATCAAATTCAGTACATTTAGAAAATGAAGGGCCTGCTTTGAACCTGAATTGAAAGGGGAACATATTTCTGTTTTTTATTTTATTTTTTGCTGTGGTCAAAACCCTATAAGACCCACAGTAGGATTCTTCCTGAAAGTCCCTGAAATTCATACAGGTAATGCTTTGGGGTGAAGCGACTGGGTCATTGTAAACCCTTGTGTGTTTGTGGATTTGTTTTAGGGTGTGATGGGAGACACCGGGGAGAGGGGCCCTCCTGGACCAGACGGGAATGAGGTACACTTCCGTATTCCACAAAGCTTTTGTCCATCCACTGACTGCTCCAGCCAGGCAGTAATAAAATTAGAATTAGATTGTCCTCAGTTGAGATCTTTAGTCCAGTTCACAGTTTGCACCCAACTCTACGTTGGTCTTTATGACCACATTCATTCTGAAAGTCTGGCTATTGATTATGTCACACTCCTTCATATTAAAGTAGACAAGGATCGTTAAGCTATCACACGTTTTGTAATTGTGTGTGTGTGTCTGTGTCTCACAGGGACCTGTTGGAGTGACTGGCACTGGTGGCTTCCCTGGGCTCAGAGTGAGTATGTCTCTCAAATACACACCTACACACACACACACTTGTATCAGTGAATTCTGGGGACATTTTGTGGAGACTTACATCCAGTAAATTTTTCAGCAAGTATTGCTAGCTTAACCCTAACCCTAACCTTAATCCAAACTGTCTTTGTCTTAAAATAATTATTTATTATTAATCCCTATCAGCAAGACAAGTCCCCCAATTAGAATTCAAACAGGTTTCTGTTCCCACCATATAATATACACACACACACACTGACACTTGTTTCCAAGTAATGTCAGGATGTGGAGTCATATTCTGTGTAAGCGCAGAGGAAATAACTTTATTTGTGACATTTCCCCAAAGACAGCCTTAATTTGGTTCTTCAGGAGATGAAGACGAGCTGTCTGTCCTGGTTTTCGTCTTTGTGTTTGTCTTGTTTATTCGTGCAGTGCTAAGAGAGCATGGAGCCAAGCCGCGACTGAGGGGTGTTCCCTCCATGTAGTAACCGCTGGCCTTTTCTCAGGCTTCAATAGGAGTTGGAATCAGGGTCCAAGTTTGTAAGTTTTCAATGGCAAACCAGCGTTACACTGTTTTAGAGCTGCTGTACTCTGTGACACTCAGCCTGATGGGGCCCAGCCTGCCAAGAGCGGATTAGGGCCATTTACTGACACTTTAAGGAATTGGGAGAAAGTTATTGGCTGGACGTTTTTCTTCTGGACAAGGATTTGGAGGTATTCAGGCTTCTACTCGGGTATCTGGAAAAGAGAGAGCTCTTTATTTTACCATCTGCTATCTTTTTATCTTTATCTTTTATGTTGAGGTTTATAAAATTGTAGTAAGTTGCTGCAGATGTTTACAACTTGTTTACAATGAGTTATCTGGGTCCTAAAAGCCCCCAGATATTCCACGTTTGCTCCATTTCAGCTGTGAACAAATAGATTAATTCACATGCTTTTAGACTTTAACAGGAAAGTGGGGTTTTCAGAGGATACCCTCACAGACACAGGGGGAACACACCACTCACCTCACAGACAGAGACCCAAAGAGAGGATCCCACCCAGGACCCTGAGAACCCCTGATATGTGGCTAACTGTTGTATAGTGCTAATTGCATACTGTCAGAGACAGCCTCATCTCTTCATTTATAGCCCCCAAAGCTACTTTCATCCAGTGAAGTATGGGAGTGCAGTGACTCATGCTGATTTGTTGGCCGTGAAGGAGCCCATGTCAGTTGGATGCAGTGGAATGGGAATCATATGGAGCGAGAGAGATGAGAGAAATCCCCGGCTACTCTGTTCCAGTAACTCTTTAACACAGGAAACCAAGAAAAGTGGATATACCCCCCGCCCACATGCACACATTTCCACAGTGGAACACAGTTCTGTTTCTTAATGAAACGTCTGTGTCCTGCTTTGTTTCAAACCCCACGAGCCCCACAGCAGTGTTCTCCCCCTGTGTAAACAGCCCTGTTCAGAACGCCCGCTTTCAGCACCTGTTCCTTTAAATGATAATGAGCCGCTCGCTGTTCACCCCGACCCCGAGCGCACAGCAGTGAGGAGCGAGGAGCAGAAGCTCTGGTTTTTAGCCGTTTTCACCCTGTTCTCTTTCTTCTCCGTTTTTACTCAGTGCTCTTATTCCTCCACGCTCATTGAGTCTGTTTTGCTGCGTTTAAACTCATCTTTGTGCTCTCACATAAATGCAGGTCTGTGCGTAAAAGCACTGTGATTGGACAGACTCAGACGAGAGGGCGGGGCCATTCTAAAGTCTCTGTACTTGTCGTCAGAAGCGGAGCAGGATCAGAACGGCTTGTTTTGTCCCATGTTTTCAGACTTATACCACACAGAAAAGTGATGGGATGGTCTTGTTTCACAGTGTGGGTTGGTGGGCTCCAGATCCTCACTTTAAAATGCACAGGTGATAGGATGCTTTCATATGTCCCCTTTTACAATGTGAATACCAGTGCCATTGTTGCGCCACACAAACAGTTACACTTGAAAGGACACTTGGACACTGTCCAGCTGAATGTTACCTGTTTGAACGAACATATCAAAGCACGCTTTGCCTTCACCTGTACAGCCCTTTGATTCTTCAGCAAATTGAACAAGATTAATATGTTTCTATAAAGGCTTTGAGTAGTCAGCTAGCTGATGACATGATCTTGGACATGATGGATGGTGTGCTCTGATCACTTTCCCTCATATTTTCAACGAGAGCAGTGGCTGAATGGCACTCTCTGTGTTTGGGATACTTGTATCACATCCAGATCATTAGTTACATTTTCTTATTGGCAACGTTCATGTAAGAGAACAACCCCTTTGTGTGACTCTGCGGTAAAAACACGCCAATACCCTTTTTCAGTCAGCGTAAAATGTCACCTTGTTATGAGACTCAGATGTACAGTTTGACAGCATTCCAACACATGGGATCGCTTTCCCAGTGCTCTGGTGCGCTGGCCCCTGAGTGGTGGAGTACGATTCCCATTTCAGTCCAGACAGCCCAGATTTTTTTAATCCTTCACTTGGTCTATAAAACTCTTGGCTGGTTTGGATTGTTGCTCTACTTTGTATGTAACCTCTCGATTGCACAATAGTACCACCAGCCTAGGAGTGTGTCCAGACTAGTGACCAATCACCATAAGTGCTACTGTAGGCGTTGAGCCACTAAAAGCCTCTGGCACTGCTTCAAAGCAGCTCTAGACGATTTGGAAACTGTCAGGAAAGATGGAAGGCCCTTATTCTGAATGATGCTTTTTATTTTGTTATTGATGAAGATGATGATGGTGAGGAGGACTGTCCAAACGCTCCTGTCCAAAATTCCACAAAAAGACGTTTGAGATCTGCTGATGGTAACGGCCGCATATGATTCACATCATCCTCATATTCATCAAACCTCTCAGTGGGACCTGAGAACACTTCCAATAGTATCAGAAAACTATACACAGTAGGGGTCCAGCTTTCAGGTCTGTACTATACACTTGCCTGAATTTTATGGTAAATCATTATTTATCAGACCGTGTCCACATTTCTGTAGATCAGAGGATAGTGTTCCTTAGCCATTCATCTCTCACATCTCTCAGATTTGTGATGACGGGAACTCTGGAACACACGCGTTATCAAGTGCACGGATTTGCTCACGTTTTACCAAACACAAGTGCCCATTCCTCCCTGTCTAGCAGTGAACATCCCTGTGTAAGTAACAGAAATTCCAAAGGGTGTTGGACCCCAAATTCCAGCTGGCATTCTTTTGAACTGCACCCTGAAGGAATCTGTCAAACCTCGTCTTTTAGGTTTGTTCATGTGCATTTCTCCTCGTGTAAACCCTCTTGTAACCCTCAGGAACAACTTACACAACCTCAACCTACATTCTGTCCATTTGGGATCAAGCCGTGCTGTGGAAACGTGTACGGTCGGTGTTATGTTACAGCTCGGCCTTTCTTCTCTCTCTGAAGCGCCCTCATTTTTAACACTTGCCATAAGTTAAAAATTAAGGATTGCGTTTATGAAGTGCATGCGATTTGTCTTCATCCCACAAAAAAAAAAAAACACAGGTCCTGAAAGCCCCCTCCCACCCCCTTTCCCTGATATCTACAATTTTAGCAGCTCCAGATGTACTGCTCTCTTTTTATCACACGTTGTTGTAGCTGGTGCGCCAAGACTGCAACAGGACACTGAGTAGCAGCAACAATCATTTTCATGATGGGGACAGTTAAGGATTATTGAAGGATATCTCCTTGCTTTTACTCCAGTGACTGGTGGCATATTCTTTCTTTTCAAATGACCCTGTTTTCACCATAGAATTACAACTTCAAAATCATTTGATGCTTCACTGAACTGCAGTCGGGAGAATAGAGCCTCTGTCTATTCTACTCTGGACTCAGCACTGCAGAAACAGCACTATGTAACTTTTGTAGCAGGGTAGGGAAACACATCCCCTCTCTCTTCTTCAGCATTGATTTCCTCATTGTAAAAGTGAATTACAGCAACCCCAGGAGCAAAAAAAAAACTAAATATTACCTAGTGTTCCTTTAAACCTCCTTTAAAGTTAAGAATGTGGCAGAAAAAAAAACATCTGGTATTAAATATTCAAATGTACTATTGCTGGTAATTGTCAAACGTACAACAAAATGTGTCTTCTGCATTTAACCAATCTGTGTCAGTGAACACACACACACTGGTGTATTGGGAGCAGTTGGGGGTTCAGTGCCTTGCTCAGGGGCACCTCAGCCGTGGACTGAAGGAGGCGGACAGTGCTGTTCCTTCACTCCCAGTGCCTCAGGTCTTCAGTTGTGGAGATTGAACCAGTGACGTTCTGGTCCCAAACCCACACCTTTAACAGTTAGGTCACAAAGGACAAACCTACTGGTTTTCTTAAGGAAATTATATACCTCTAAGTGTTTTATTAAGTTCATTTAGTAAGTGTTGCATAAAGCCGCTTAACTGTCAATTTTCTTAGAATTATTTAAGGGATTTTAATCTTTTTTTAGTCTTTTTTTTTAGGTTTTGAATCAGATATTGTTCCTAGGTGATCTTTTCAGGATAAAGACACTCATTCTGAGCAATGAGCAGTTACTAAAAGACACATTTGACCGAGGTTCAATAAAGGAAATCACTAGCGAACTGGAAGATGACCTCATCACAAAGAGCAACCACACATTACCCGCAGTTTACAGCTTCTTTTACTGCTGCACTTTATTTATTGTTTTTTTTTTTCTTTTTCCATATTCTTCTAAAAGTAGACTCTTAAACCCCATTGTTTTTTTCAGAGGCATCGTTCTCAAATAAACGATAGACAATTAAATTAAAGCTTCAGGCATTACTGATTGACACTTTCACCTATGCAGCACTTCACAGCCCCCAGAACACTGTTCCTGCTTGTGGACATTACAGGAGCGTCATATCTACTACCCACAATGGGAAAGTATGGGTCAGCAGCTGATCCACGCCTGAGGAGTGGTTTATTGAAGATGGAGATGATTAACAGGACAGAATCGATTTAGAAGGACTCCCCAGTACTGGCCCTGACCTACTTAGCTTAAGTAGACTGGCATGAGACGTTCTGTTATTCAGGTGCTACAGCTGCTGTCACTTATTCAGATCACTTCAGCATCTATACTTCACGCACACATGTTTACACCAGGATTCATGAGTGTTGTGATGGACTGCAGATGATGATACATACTTGGGCCTCCTTTCCCAGCTCTACAGTTATGCTCCAGTTGGTCAGTGTCCACATTTTCAGAAAAGCCAGAGCTCATCATGGAGCATGGAGAAGAATTCCTGCTCAGAAAGATCTTTCCTGAAAAGTGATGACACCCTTGGAATGCGGTCTTTGAGACGTGGAGGATGTTTTGCGTCAGAATAGCTGTCATGATATGGGAAAATAATGGATGAGGAATTTCCTCCTAATAAACCTCCAGTGCTGGTTACATTAAGGAAGCGAGCGGAGATTAACCCTGTTCTTGAAGATTTGCTGCCCCTAATCAGGCACACCTGATACAGCTTATCAAAGCCTTTAGAAGCATCTGATTATGAGTGGAGGGTACAGAAGGTTAGGGCTGGAACTAATCTTTGTAATCTCCAGTAACACAGATGGCCATTTCTGAAGAGGTATATCACGACTATAAGAGAAATACCAGTTAAGCCTAATCAGATTACTATTCATTGACCAGTGGGGGCATTGTTTATGATATTATCTGAGCTGTGTTTATGCCAAAACAGCAGGTACATTCCACCTGAAGTACTCCATGTTCAGTTTATGCTCTGAAAATTAGTCCCTGTTAGTACTTTTGTTGCCTGTGGCGTAATTGGACATAGCTTTGCCTCCAAAGGATTTGGACACTTAATGTATATCTAAGCTGTTCTTGCCGTGAGGGAAGTCTCTCTTATGTAAAGCATCATAAACACCCCACTCTCCTCATTGCTTTGTGAATTTCATTTTATTCTTTCTGAAATTGATGGATTAAAGCAAGGTAGCTTGATTTATTTGTGTAATTCAATAAGCTTTTACTCTTATTGAGCCAAATTTCATAACCTGATTTGCATTTGATGGATATAAACTTTCAGAAACAATAAAAGATAAAGAAACTCATAAAGATTGTAATACAGTGCATCTCTTTTTGGTGTTCAGGGTGACATTGGGCCTGAGGGACCTCGTGGACTGTTTGGCATTGTGGGACCTCAGGTAATGACCACTAGCTCTGTACAAACCTCACTGAGGTACATTGTAAACCTCTGCTGAAAACCACCTCTTCTGTCATTGGCAGGGCCTGGCGGGAGGGGTGGGGCCACCTGGATTGAAAGGTGATAAGGTGATCTAAATATTTCTCTTATTGCAGTGAATGTGTCAATGTTTAGAGCTTGGGTTAGGGTTTTTGTTTGGTATATCTGAAGTTTAGCCAAAGCCATCTTTGAATGAAAAGTTGCACCCGACTCTTAGCAGAGATGCGCTATGCTGCAGTGCTAGCATGATACACTAACAAAGTCTCTCTCTGTACAACGTTTGTGGTGTTTTGTCTATAATATCTCTATGATGATGTATAATCTAGGGTGAACCTGGAACAAGAGGGGAACCAGGAGAGTCTGGCTACCAAGGTGACAAGGTAGGAGAATCTTTGAAATTTGAACTGAGCCCAATGTTCATCTATTAACATGTGTTCACACTAGGCATATGCTGTTCACAATAGATGGGTCTTAGATTGGTGACCCAAACACTGGCTAACGAACCGACCATAAACAGTAACAAACTGTACCCCTGAAATCCCACCTATGGCTGACAGTACTCCAGGCAGACTCATGCAGATCTACCATTTTATAATCGGCTCAGACCGTGTTGCATGAGAGTTCATGATTGCACACCTCTACAATTTGTCCTCACCGCCATTTCATATCCAGTGTACAGCTGTATAAAAGCTCCACTGCTTTGAGATTGACCGGCACCCTGTCCAGACTGTGTTCTTGCCTTGCACCAATGATTACCTGAACAGGATGAATCTGTTCCAGAAAATGATTGAATGAATGGGATTTTGCTTGAGAAATTTCACTAAAATCTAGTGTGACCACAGCTTTAGACTGAAGCTGAAGAGCAGTTTTGATTAGATTGTGTAATACTTCACTGATATGCCAAAACAAATAGCAGAATATGGAACAGCAGCATTTCCAAAGGCTCAGGAAAGGCCTCATCCAGTACTGGTCAGCAGCTGTTGCTTAATCCGTGTTATTATACAGCAGTAATTAAAACTGTTGGGGATGCTAAGGATTGTGTAGCGAGTATGTTACATATTTGCTTAGTGCTTTCAAGAGTGTCAGTGTCAATTTTGGGTCACCTCCACCAGACTCAGAGGAACTCTGAAACTCTGGAACTGGAGCCCCCACCTGGCAAGAGAAGCTGAAACCTGGAGGAACAATTGGGCCTTGCCCTTAAGTGAGGGAAGACTTCTATATCACAGATGCCCAACACAAAATTCAGAAGGGACCACTATTAACTCGCTAGAGGTGGGAATTGCACTGGGTTTGTTAGGCATCACAGACCAATGGTCTACCAAATGAAAAAGCACAGTTTACAATACCACCTCTGGTGAGTGGATGGTTGTCTTTGGATTGAGCTTTCAGGGCTTGTAGGCTGCGAGGCATACTCCGGCTTAAGGGCAAGACACTATTCCTCCAGATTGGAGTTTCCCATGTCAGGGAAGTCTCAAGTTTTCAGACAGTTTCTAATAATCTTTAGGAATATACTGCACATATTTGTCAGCATGGTAAAGCTTCGCATTGTTGTTTGTGCAGGGGGCTGCAGGGGTTCCAGGACCACCCGGCCCACGTGGAAAACCTGGACCAGTGGTATGCTATTCCGTTGTTTACACAGCACCTTATTACTGAGAAAACTTCATAAACGCACTGTGTATTTAAAAAAAAAAAAAAAACGGCTGGCAATACCAACACTTACAGGCTGTTAAAGTACAATGGCTGATCCCAATTTGTTTTGCAGGCTGGAGACACCTGTTTAGCCTGCAGTCCACTCTCTTTATCTGAGCATGCAATTTGTAACAGTGAGAAAACAAGCATGGCCTTTAATTCTGCCAGACAGATCTTGCAGCGTCTTGTGACTGTGCCCAGGTTAAAAACGGTTTACGCTGGCACAGAGAGAGAAAGGAGTACTGCCATGGCTTGTTACAGCATCTACGGCAGCCAGTGTTTGTTTTGCGTTAGGCTGCTGCAGAATCCGTCCTGTGGCTGCCAGTGATGAATCATGATTAGAAAGCATTATGAAAATTAGGCTCACTCGATCCATCTGTATTGCTTTCAGTGCTAACATTAGAATGTTCCTGTGTAAGGAAAATAAAACAAAGTCAGTGAAGTTTTTGAGAATTAGCTCCAGACTGCTCTTAATAGGGTGTGTCTACCCATCTACTACAAGCCTGCATGTGCCAAGGAGACATGTATCTTTGTCGACTTTGACATTCTGCCTTATTTCTTCTGCCTGAAAGGGGAAAACAGGTGACCATGGAGCTCCAGGACCACCCGGACCACCTGGACCTGAGGTAAGACCTGCGAGAATGCTGCTGAACATGCACTACCCTCTTTGGATTCCCTCTCAGGGTTAAGACTCAAGCACAAGCTTGCAGTAAGATTCTGAGCATCTTCGTCACAATTCCAGTTGTGCTGGTCAGAACGTTTGGTCAGAGTTTCTCGGAACAGCTTGTTCTCGGTCTGCGGTGGTTAGCACCTGCCAAAAGTGGTCCAGTGGATGGATGACTGGAGTACCAACAAGGTCATGGGTGCCCAGGGCATATTGATTGTCGAGGGAGCAAAGGCAGGCACGTCTGTTCCCAACCCACAAAGATCTACTGTAGCACACAGTGCAGATAGAATTAATGCTGCTGTGATAGGAAAAGTTCAGAACACACAACAGTGCTACAGTTGACTATCTGTAAATACATTAGCTCTTTTGGTAATGTCACCTCAGCTAGTTAGTGGTTTTAGGAGGGCCCAGATGGGGTTTAGAAGAGTTGACTCCTGGTTTTTGTCACTGTTACCAAGCTGCGTGGAAATAGCCCAGTGCAAGTATAACAGCTCTTTCTCTGGGCATATGGTAATCAGATGCTGATGGTTTCAGAGTACTTGAGTAACATTTTTGAGAGCTACAGTACTGTATTTTCCATTAGGATAGAGTCTTTGATGCCAACTGGTCTTGCTTAAGAAACTTGACCAGATAAGTAGTGTGCTGCAGGCCTTTTGAACACGGCTGCTTTTTTCAGCATCTCCAGCTGCATTCTCTCTGCGCTCGGCGGCTTTAGTTATTATCAATAGAGAGGACTTTCCTAGAGGCTCTGTCTGCTAAAACACGATGGCATCTGGGCTGCAAATGGTATTAAATCCCTAGTTATTTATGGATTCAGATTAGTGTCAAAAAAAACTTCAAACCACACTTGACAATAACAGACAAAAATAAGAATTTGTGAGAGGATAAATCTAGAGTCAGACGTCATTCTGTAAAGCAAGCATGCATATTTTGTTAGGGGCACTCATGCACCCATGTTTAGAATTTTGCGTCAAAACTGTGACCAGAAAGTCGGGCAGCGCAAGTGAGAGATCGGGCAGTTTCACTGCAGTCCACAGTGCGTTACTCAAATAATCAAATTAATAAAAGTCTAATAGTTAACACGTTTATACCAATCATATGTTTGCAAGTGATAGGTTTTATGTTTGCGCTCAGAGTCAAAGGAAATGAAGCACGAATGCCTCTAAAGGATTTCCATCAACAAGACACCTCTGTAAGACAGTTAAGCCCCTGAAACCCAAGATAACGTCCCTGTTCTGCAGAAGTGTCATAGAAAAAAATCACGCCTCACACTGGAAGCTTTTCAGGAGGCAGGGACTTTCTGATGAGCTCAGGAATTCTTTTTTCGGGAGCTCGGGAATGTTGTCCTTGCCAAGATTTTCAATAGTTTCTGGACAGGAATTGCAGAAACTTTTAGATACTACTCTAGCACACTCAGAAAAATAGTGACTCTATGTTTGTGCCTGAAGTGTACAGTCCATATCTGTAGGATCTTTAACAGTTTGTTTAGGTTAGACTGATGCTGATACCTTTATACTTGGCGTATACAATATTCTAGATGTCAAACACTGCTGCTCAAGCCTCTAATATCTAAACGAGTGAGCAGCTACTTCATACTGTTCACTGAATCTGCACAAGATTGTGTAGTGATGGTTAAAGCTTGGATTCAAGGTTCTTCTCAGCTGTAAACAATTCAGGATGGTTCAGTTTGCTAGAAGTGCTTGAGCCACATTATTCCCATGATTCCCTGTGTTTTTACCATTTGTTTTGGTAGCCGGAGAGTCTGTTGTGTGTAAGAGGTATTTACTGCACTCATGGGACCCCCTGTAGTGCACTTCAACGCCAGCTCAAAAAGCACTTACACAACAGCCTAAATCTAACTCCCAGCCCCTGAGAGCGCAACAAGAAACAACACCATGACTCTAACTTTTAAAACGTGAGATCTGAGGGTGAATAAATGAGAGGCTGTTTTCCACAGATGTCAGTGGGTCTGCTCCCTCTGGTCTGTCTGTTCCCGTTGTTTCCTCCATACGCTCTGCTGATTATGTGGACAAACTGATCGTCCAATAAGGGGCAAGGAAATCAAACCTACGCAGAATAACTACGGTGCAGGATACTAACCCTGAACAGAACACTCACTGTTCATGTATTTATTTCAAACACACCATGTGACCTACTTTGGAACGTACTGTGAGAACGTTGGATATTTTCAGCAAGCGCTGTCTCTTTTAGGAGCTATAAAAACAAAGATAATCATTTTATTTTTAATTCTGCATCAAAGATGTACCAAGTCATGATTCAGAAGCTAGACTACATACTGTATCACTACTTAACTGGCTGGATGCAGCAAGCCTACATGAATCACACAAGCGCAGACATGATTCACCTCCTTCACGTAGCTCGGGACAGCAGTGGAAAGGGAGTGATGACCACATGATACGCTGATGCTGCCCTGCAGACATAGAGGAAACCAGACATTCGTCATGTGACTCAGAGCTTGTCATACAGCCTGTTCTTGTCCTTCATTTCTTTAACATCCTTTCTCGTCCTCCCTTTCAGGGCTTTCCCGGAGACATCGGTGTTCCTGGTCCCAACGGCCCTCCAGGACCAAAGGTGCGGAATTTCACAGTGTGTGATCTGAAATCTGTAAAAGCCTTGCAGCTCCGCTGTGGAGATCTAAACCCACTTTACACGGCTAAGACCACCATCTACTTCTTAGTACTGAGTCCTGAGTGAGCGTCTGCCAAAGAACCAGGCACTACTTGACGTGCAGAACTTCTTATTTATATCCATTACTCGCTGTAATTACTGCAAATTAATTTCCACATGTAAAAGTCAGCGTTAAACAGTCGAGGCCTACTTTAGTCAGGTCTCGCTTCATTTTCGAGGACCCTAAGTCAAAAGACATGGCTCCAACTCCTGAAAACACCTGCCTCTGGTGTGTTATATGTATAGGATTATTGCTGTTATCTTGCTGCACATTTTAAACATAGTTATGTGCTTAATTTATTATAGAGTCATGGGTTTAATTACACATTGGGACAGAGTTGCACCATGCTTTTGTTACCACCAGAATTGAATTGGTTAAATCACTGGTCTTAGCAACAGAAATATAGGTGTAGATTTAAAGGAACACTAGGTAGTTTGTTTACCATAAAATTACAGCTTTAAAATCATTGTGATGCTTTAATAGGGAGAATATAGACTCTGTCTTTGGTACGTTGTACGTACCACTGCAGAAACTGCGCTATGTAAATTCTGGAGGCTGTGCTTTGTGTAACGCATGTTCAAACAAGGAATAGGGAAAGATCTAGGATCATTATTATTCACTAAGAAGGCCAATCTGATTTCAGGGGACTACATTGGATTACATAGTGGACAACACCTCTGCCCTTCACAAGGCAGGTGGCTTTAGGTCAGGTGCTCAAGTCATTGCCATCATAGCCATCTTGCCCTCATCTTTTGACTCCAGTGACTGCTGCTGTGTGTGACGCTCACACACTGATGTGTTTGTATTTATGTGTGTTTGGTTTCAGGGGAATCAGGGAGCGAGGGGACCTCAGGGGCCCCCGGGGCCAAAAGGAACAGAGGTAAATTCCACAAATCCACATCTAGGGTGACCACCTCCAGACAAAATGTGGGACAAGTAGTAAGTTTAAGTGGGGCAATGTGGGACAGACGTAATAACTTTAAGCTTAAGATATAATGTCATTCTTGTCATTACCAAGAAACATTTATTCTTGATTTCAACCCCAGCGACCAAAAGATTAAGACACTACCTGACTCAAAAGGTAGCCCAAAGTTGCTACAGTGTACTAGGCCTGTACAAGACAAAACACTAATTGTGCAACATCTTGTCTGTATTGAGACCATCAAATTCAGTCAACATTTTCTTTGCTCAGAGTCTGGAAAAATGACTGGGTCAAATTTGTCACTGCAGTCGGCAGAGCTTTCTGCTGCAGAAATTTGATCAAGCTGGGGGTCATTTGGTTTAATGAAAAACGATCGCATCCATTTGCATGTTTCTTGTTGTTTGTGTTTCTTTCCTGTGAGACATGCACCCTGCCGCTTCACATCAAATTCTCCACAATGCCCCACAAAAAAACTGTGCTAAACATAAAAATGCTAAAAGCTATCTTTGCTTCGCCACCCACCGGCCGTAACCAAGAGTATCTTGGTGTCCATTCGCTACTGAAATGGCATCTTCTCGTTTTCGTGGCCACACTGGCCCTGGCTGCCTAAGCTGGGCGAAAGGCGCACTCTCAAATTTGAGATTGTTGACAGTGTTGTGGAGGCGTTCATGCATGTGTCAACTACTTGATTGACATAGGACTCAGCCTATCGACTACCGCTTTTATTGCTCTTCTCTGAACTATTGCACAAAAGTCAAGAGTAAGCCTATATATATTGAGCCTATCATCAGTAGATGGCCTGGTCCCTAGGTGATGCCATTACAGTTGTTAGGAATCCCAGAAACGTGGGGATTATTACCCTCCCTCTTAGCAAGGAGAAACATAACCAAAGTAGAAATGAGCACTAATGGAAACCGATGTGAAATACTGATACATTTATCTAATACACAGTCCTCTCCCTGTGCTGGAGAGAGTCTCACAGCACTCAGAAGCACAGGTGCCCGCCACCTCATTGTTCCCTCAGTAAAGGATCCCACTGTGTTTCATAATGAGGAGAAAAAGACTGTTATCTTCTGTTAGCCACATTAGCATTTTCATCATAGGATCTATTGGAAAAATGTTACTTTGTTAGTCCCGAGTGCATTTGTTTGCTCTTGAGGCTGAATCTGAGTGAGTTATTCACACACAGATCATACACAAGCTCCATTAATCGTCTTATTACACACCTGTGTTGTTGTAGTGTGTAAGAGACTCCAGACACAAACCCTGTATTTGTCTGTCTCAGTCTTTTCCGCTGTTTACAGGTAAATAATCTGATCCCACTGCAGTATAATTTGTTGTATTATCTGTGATGTGCACTATGTATGGCACTATTAGAGACGCAGCCCAAGCTCCTTCATTGTTTACAAATGTGAGGTGGATAAGTCAGGGATCCATACTTATATTTCTGTAATTTTAATGTCTAAATGAAGATTAAAGTGTGGATGGAAACAATTAAACACTTTAAACATCACAGTTTTTATTTGAGTGGTTTGAGTAATGAGTAGGTCGTCAGCTGTAACCCGTGGATAAATATGATGTATGATGCATATTGGTCATATTATCTTTACACACACATACATTACATAGAGCATGAGGTGTTTTTATTGGGGGTGGGGGGTGGGGGGCAGTGCAGAAGGTTTTGATAAACTTCTTTTAAGCTCCTACAAACACAAATACACTTGTATAATAATGTATTCTCTTCTTGTTTCCTTTTGTTCCCCATCTGTTCTTTCTTTTTTCCATCCCTCTCTCTCTCTCTCTTTCTTTTGCTTGCTCTCTGTCTTTCAAAGTGATGTATATGTAAAGGAATGTGTGCTGTTTAATGGGGATGTATCAGTGGGATGTTTACTGAAAAGATTCTTTGTGTGTGTGTGTGTGTGTGTGTGGATTTGTTTATTATGTTTTTTATTTTACAGGGGGATGAAGGCCCTTTGGGTCCTCCTGGCAAACCTGGGCCCACTGTAAGTGCCTCTATGAGAGAAAGAAGCGTGAGAGAGAGAGAGATTTTTAAAATGTGTGTATATTCCACGTTTTAAGATGTAATATACTTATAACCTTTGATTTGTGTGTGTGCGTATGTGTGTGTGTGTTTCAGGGTAGACCTGGAAGGAAGAGTTATATGGGCGAGGCAGGTCCTGAAGGGCCGAAGGTAAAGCTATGAAGATCATATCCCATGCAATAAGATGTTATTTAGAACGCCTCAGATCCAGGAAGTGTACAATTGAGCAGTATATATATATATATATATATATATATATATATATATATATATATATATATATGACTCTTTTGGAGATGATTCAGTGCCCCTTGAATGTATGATTAGAGTTGAATACAGTTGAATATATTAAAATGCTTCAGAATGAAGGTCTTTTTTATCCAGATGTTGATAAATCTGTGTATGTTCATGGTACACAGCATTTACTTTGTCTTCTGTTCTATGTTTTGCAAACTGTTTCATTTAAAGTGTGTTTCACAGTTGAATTACACATGAAATCAACCCCACTGCATTGTTATGCCTGGAGCAGAAGATAGTTTGGATTCCAGTTGTGGCCTACCTCTATTCTGCTGTCATCATTGGTGTGAAATGTGCTGCCGTGTTTCATGAAGTTCGGTTCCACTGAGCGCTCCTCATTGGGTGTTAGCCTCCATCTCGTTAAGGCTGATGCAGCTCTATTAAAGGGGAGGTTGTTTTGGTAATAAATTGGTTTGCTAGACTTGTTACGACCGCGCAGGAATTCTCCCACACTGTCATTAGAGGATAATAACAGCACTGGCCATAAAAGAGATAAAGCACTGTAAGCGTTGCCATGTGCTCTAGCATTCCATGATATCAAGGGTGTTGTCAGTTTGGAGGCACAGCATATTCATGTTTTATTTTGGAACTGGGTAAATATGATATTTCAGAGAGAATTGTGAAAAAATATGTGTCCATGGGATGCAATAAATCTGATCAGGTCGCAAAGGGTGTCCCACAGGGTTCAATCTTTGGGCCAATATCTTATTTTCTTAGATATATTTTCATGATGTTGCTGCTTTTGTTCTGGACTGCAAAGTGCATCCCTATGCCATTTATGGTTTTGTATATTATTCTGCTAATGGTCCATTAGCAATTGGATAAACATAGGACTCCTTTGATGCCTTGCACAACAGTAAACTAGGCTTAAAACCATTGTTCACTCATTATTGTTGATAAAAATGTAATAATGTCTGCTTTTAACTGTCTTTCTAGTTTACTTTTGTACTATTTCAACACTTTTTGTAATTAACATTGTCACTCAGCCTATGCTTCTGTAATTTCTGCTTGGCTACACTGTATCCCCAGTGGACTAATCTGTGACTGATCTCTTGATTGATTTGTTTATATTGTTGACAGGGTGAAGTTGGAGATCCAGGAAACCTTGGGAAGAGTGGCCCTCTAGTGAGTCCTTTGCTTTGACAGTACCCATGTAATATGTGTAATGCTTGTTAGTATTTATTTTACCAGAAATTAAAGCCATGTTCTGGTTTGGCTGAGATTTGTGTCTGTGGTCTAGTGATGCTTTTAGGACTTTCTCTGCTCTTGACCTTAATTACTGTAAATAAAAACAATCTTTGACATGCTGAATTTTCTCAGCACTCAAAGCTCCAACTCTTGCGTTTACGAATCTGCGAGCAGCTCTGAAGTTGAGAAACTCTGGCCTGTTTGTTTTCTTGTCAGCTCTGTGTTTAGGCTAGTTCTCGTGTCAAGGGAGCTCTGTAAGGGTAGGACACTGGGCACATCTGGGAACACATCAGAATGTGTTGTGTACAGCATCAAACAGCAGCTACAGAAGTGAGTTCCTGAGAACCAGGACTCGGCCTGTGCAAGATCAGCAGTGTCACTGTGAGAATCAGTTCAAAACCATTCCTTCACAGAACTTGATTACAGTTACCCACAGGAAATCTGAGTGCATTCTTTTTTCCATTTCCATTTAATTAACTGCTGTTATACAGATTTGGACGTACCACACAAGGCTTGCTATTTCACACAGGATACATTGATTGCCTAGTATTTCAATGATAGTGTTGGGTGTTGGGGTATTCCTTTTCTAAGTTGTGGAGACATTTAGACATTGGATGTGCATTGCAATAGCAGCACATGGGTGCTTAATTATGGTGAGATTTGGCATCTGGCTGGAATTGACCATGCAAACAGATAAGCATCTCGGGTAGAAATCCCGTAGGTCAATGCAGCATTCTTTAGCCTCCATGGGATATGCAAGGAGAACAGATTGTTAGACATCAGAATTTATAAATAAAACAGATATTTATCCTTCACATACAAACAACAGTTGAACAAATTATCTGTGGCCTTGAAAGAAAACAACAGTTGTTGAGTGTCCCAGATCCCTGCACTAAAAGACCTGGGGGTGAATGTGTGCAGCTGAGTAAAACCAGAGCTGTCAGGTTTTAATTTGGGGTTTAAATCTTACGATGATCAGAATAGTCAGATGTTGTACTGTTCTTCTACCAAGTGGATGCCAGTCTGCCTCAGGGCAAGCACCAAAATAGGACCAGTGCATGTAGGCACAGTTACCGATAATGCAGCACAGTTACCGGTTCTGGTGGAAGTAGGCTTTATGCGGACCCAAAATATAAAGAACTGAAGTGTGGAAGGGATTAATCTATGTGCAAGAGCTCCTCCAAGCCCAGGTGATATTGGTCCCCTTACTGTTAGAGTTTAGAAACATTAGTTTAAGTGATTGACAAGAACAGTTCAAACAGGCAACATCCCTCAAGTTACCAGCTGTGAATCACAGCTATAGGGACCTGGAACAACATCAGTCACATCTGTGTTAACATCTGTTCTTCATGTGTCTCCTTGTGTCAGCTATTTTTTCTTTAATTGCCTATTCCTGTCACTTTAAACCTTTAGTTTTCCTATGCCAGTGTTCTGCATATTCAGAGGAATCAAACTAAAGGAACAAGGCCCCTGCGCTGTGTCGACACTGTCTTGGCATGTGTGAGGGATTAGGATTTAGCTGTGGCTTGTCTGGATGAGCTGCACTCTATGGTCACACACACATCTGCAACTCTCGAGGCTTCTCCTGAGCTCAGTGACATCAGTGTCTACATCAGTAAGGGCAGGATAAAACATGGTTGTTTTTCCTTTTTAACTCTAGTGGTGGGGGCTCCCACTGTGTAACCATTGGCCCTATGCCCTGGAGATTGCAGGTTTGCATTCAGGATAAACATAAACTGTCCTAGAGTGCAGATGGCCTCGCTCTCGGGCTGGTTATGACATCTCCCACTTCCCCCATCCTCACCACAGATATATGACAGCAGATGTGACATATCTGGGCAGTTTTCATTCTCCACGGACACTCTCAACAGTTGTATATGGCATTGTACATGCATCAGTTTGTAAACAAGCAGTGGGTCATTCTTGTGCGTCTATGAGAATGAGTCCACCTCCACCCTCCAGAGGCTGGGGATCAGGGGAAAACTCGCTGGCTGCGGGAACTGAAGATGACTGATAAATGAGGAGGAAATTCAGCAAAAACTGGGGATTAACACTGTGTATTTCGCAGAGCTATTCTTTCATCAGTGAAAGTAAAAGAACAGAGAAGAGGGGAGAAATCATGAGTGAAAAACCAAGATGAAGGCAATAACATATACTGTGTATATCTTACCTTCCTGTAATGCCTTGGAGATGACCCTGTGATGTGCTAGTGACGTGGATCTCTAGCCACTCCTAAATCAGCTTGTACACTTTTACAGCCTATGATGCCATCTGTCTCTGAACATGCCTCACTTAAAGGATTTAGACTGCTTTCCACAGATACCCTCCTGTGCCCCCAGGTTATGACTCCCCCACACTGAAAGAACTGAACCAAATACCCCACCCCAGGTTATTCCAAAGGTAACCACTGGAGCTCCATCGATTTGGATGATGCAGGTCTAACTGCTCCAAAGACCAATGCAGTGAGCTTTCAACATGTGACATTGAGCATGGCGAAACTAGGCTCGTATGCAGCTGCTCCAAAGGATCCCATTCTATTGGCCAATGCTTTTCTATGAAGATTATACAGGATTACACTGCTGTCAGCAATGAATGCACCATGAAGCAGCTTAAGTCTAAGTGAAAGGCCCCAGGCCAAGAACTTTGGCCAACTCTGAATTCAAGGTTGGTTTGGTTGATTTCCAAGGCTTTATTGCGTAGTGAAATTTGAAGCACTAATCAAAGCTCAACAAAGCAGTTTAACGTTTGGTGAAACTTGACAAAAGTGTGCTTCAGTTCTGATGGATGCCCTACTCTCCTCAATTTCATCCCCTATTACAGTAGCCCCCGCAAAAGATTTATGATCACAGCCTGGGGAAAACTGAACTTAGGAAAATGTCATCATGGAAAACCTATGTCTAATCCTAGCTACTTTTGGGCCACTTTCTAAGTCAAGACAAATGTAGTTGGTAGATAATGAACATCAGCGTGTCGTGCAGTACTTGTATAATAAATCTTACCTGGAGAAACCTGGAGGGCAGTAGATACTGGGGCACCGCAAAAGAGATCTTTACCAGAACTGTGGAAATCTAAGTCACGTTTTGTTTACACTGTTACCCACTACCTTACCAACACTGATTTACTCAGTTCACCAGTTCTGCTGCATGTTGCCCTCTGTACCTTCTCTTAACTAAACCGGACTTCCAGTATCTTCTGGACATGTGGTGTCATCATCTGGAGATCCGGAGGATTGGGCTTAAAGGAGCAACCAACCTTGGCATCAGCCGAAGACTAACTGGAGAACATAGCTACGTCTGAAATGTCCTAAATGCTGGCAAATGAAGCAATGTTGCTTGTTTGCATGAATTGCAGCCTGCTTTTTGTTCCAGTATCTTCACAGCTGTATTTATGCTGGTTAGCGAACCTTAGCATATCAGTGTGCAGGCAACATGATGATATATTGCTGCTTTTATTGCTTGTCTCGTACAGGATTTGGTTACAGAGATGCCTTCTGAGGAATTGGCACACGAGTCAGCATGGGCAGAATGTTTTGAAGGTTGCTTCGATATCAGCCACAGCTAAATGGGGGATTCTAAGGAATCAAGTACATAATAAACTTGATTCCTTAGAATATAATTCCCACATTATTACTAATATATTATTTATGGAATAAATCCACCTCTGATCACATGGAGGATGTGGAGCTGTGCTAAAATTCCTTATACTACTGCTTCTACTGCAGAAATGTTTTTACTTCAATGAATAAAATAGGAAATACAAAGTTGGACAGATGTGGTGACTCGTGGTGGCTGTAGTGTCTGTCAGTGGGTGTTTTATGGCGCAGCCTAGTGACTGGGAGTGCAGGACTGGTGGTGCGGTTTGTTGAGTGGTCTTGACCGCTGTTGAATGTAGTTGAGTGGATGATTCTTAATTTACAGTTGTAATATTTTACAGGACGAAGGTCATGTTTTTACTGAGTTAATGAATTACAGTTAGCAGTCAATATCAGTATTTATATTGTTGCTATCCCCAAAACATCCATTTCCTTTTCTTCCACTTTTTTACATCTTTTGAACCCAGCAGCTATTTTTTTTTTTTTACTGAAAATGGTAAGATGGCTCAAGTGATTAACTGGAACTGAAAGTTGTAAATATTTTTGTCTTTTCACTCACTAAAAAATTTGAGTTATGAAATTACTACAATTTGAAAAGAAATATCAATCAATATTTTACAAAAAGGAAACATACTCTCCGTCTTCTCCACAGTGGAACACAGTTCTGTTTCTTAATGAAACGTCTCTGACCTGCTTTGGTCCAAAACCCACGAGACCCACAGCAGTGTTCTCCCCCTGTGTAAACACCCCTGTTCAGAACGCCCGCTTTCAGCACCTGTTCCTTTAAATGATAATGAGCCACTCGCTGTTCACCCCGACCCCGAGCGCACAGCAGTGAGGAGCGAGGAGCAGAAGCCCTGGTTTTAGCCGTTTTCACTCTGTTCTCTTTCGTCTCCGTTCTCATTTTCTCCGTTTTTACTCTTTGTGCTCTCACATAAACGTGGGTCCAGTGCTGTGATTGGACAAACTCAGATGAGGAGGAGGGGCAATTCTTAAGTCTCTGCATTTGACGTCAGAATCAGAATGTCTGGTTTTATCAGATTTTCTGATTAGGCTGAGCACACAAAACTGACTGGGTGGCCTTGAGTGTCTGGTTTGGTGGGTTCCTGATGTAAACAAGAGATTCTCCCATTATATGCCCCTCTAAGTACTTGTGTAAACAGTTCCAGTACGTACTCTTCTCTAACGGACAGTGCCAAGATCGGGAAGGACCTGTACCATCTACGTGCAGCTGTTGAAAGGTGGCTGGCGCAAACGCTGAGCCAAATGGCAGATGTCTGGCAGTAAAGCTAGTTTGGAAGAGTTTTAGGGTGGAGAGAGGACCCAAATTTAATGGGAGCCTTGGTCTATTAACCTTGCTGGGGCATTTGTTATGTGTTAACTCTTTAATGGTGATACTTAAACCCGCCTTTTAAGTTGCTCTTTTAGCTGTAAATGCTGTCATTCTGTTATAAAAGAAAAATAGATTTGGCAGATGCTAATGACACCTTCATGAAGCTGGACTTCATTATGGCACTTATATGACACACTACTTTATCCACCAAAAATGTCCTTGCATCTGTCGTCTCTGAAAGCATAGATGCTGCGATGTGAAGAATCTAAAGGAGGCAGCTAGAAAGGACAGTGACATTGGAGATAAAAGGTTGTTACAAAGCTACTGTGGCATCATGGGTTATATGAGAACTTAGGAAATATAAGAGGGTATTCCTGGCAAGTATGTGGGTGTATGGTTATGTTTTCCAAACTCAGATCTACACATTAGAGTAGCTAGTGAACCATACATCTTAAGATTTAAGGCGGCGTGATTAGCCACTGCCTTAGGTTTGGCCTTTTGATGGTTGTATGGTCATGTATACTTTTAACTCATTCATGTTTCTATCCATTCTCCTTTTGTCCTCTACCATGTGTGTATTGTGCACAGGGAGCAGTGGGACTGATTGGACCTTCCGGCATTATTGGACCACCTGGAGAAAAGGTAGAACGCCTTCTATTACACCTGCTTTTTTGCTCAAGTCCAGTCCAGTCTGCTTCATAAAATGTGTCAGAGGCCATTTGGCAAGCCTATACTTTTCAATAATGTGAACCGTGGATAAGGCTGTGCCCTGAAGAAGACCGACCTGTCATTTGTGTGCCTCTGTGATTTCTCAGGGTGACCGTGGTCCAGCAGGCCCTTTGGGTCCTCCAGGAGAAAAGGGCTCCATGGTAAGGACCATAAACATTGTTCCAACAAACAGAAACTGAAACCTCGTTCAGAGGCTAGTCTTTTTCAGAGAGCTGAATTGGGCAGAAGTTGCATGGTTCTTGAGGTCTGTGGCACTACTCGATCACTGGCGACTTGTTTCAGAACTGTCCTGAATTGTTCCTCACCTCATCTTCTCTCCTGTTAAGGGATATCCAGGCTTGCCAGGAGCTCCAGGTGAAGTGGGTCCACAGGGTCCATCTGTAAGTTCTGATTATATTTGAACCCAATGACCTAGACTTACTCTGTAGAGTATCTCCATGATAGTTTTATGTGTGTTGCAAAGACTTGATTGGATTGTATTTGAATAGAAAATATAACATCACAGTCTCCTTACTGAGTCAAACAGGCACAGGAATATACAATATGTTAATGTACTCTTTCTCTCTCTCTCTCTCTCTCTCTCTCTCTCTCTCTCTCTCTCTCTCTCTCTCTCTCTCTCTCTCTCTCTCTCTCTCTCTCTCTCCAGGGTCCACCAGGCCCCAGGGGGGCTGCAGGCATGTCTGGGCCAAAAGGAAGAAGGGTATAATATCAGTTTGGCATTTCTTAGAAAAAGCTAATACAGCAACCCACTACACCGTGCTTTTCCTTTCTTCATCTCCCTACTCCCTACTCTGAACTCCCTGCTCCTTACTCCATGCTCCATATTGCCTACTCCATACTCCCTACTCTATACCCCATACTCCCTACTCTGAACTCCCCGCTCCTTACTCCATAGTCCTTACTCCCTACTATATGCCCCATACTCCATACTCCCTATTCTATACCCCATACTCCCTACTCTACACCCCATACTCCCCACTCTGAACTTCCTGCTCCTTACTCCATACTCCTTACTCTATACTCCCTATTCTATACTCCCTACTCTATACCCCATACTCCCTACTCTGAGCTCCCCACCCCTTACTCCATACTCGTTACTCTATACTCCCTACTCTATACCCCATACTCCCTACTCTGAACTCCCCGCTCCTTACTCCATACTCCTTACTCCCTACTATATGCCCCATACTCCATACTCCCTATTCTATACTCCATACACCCTACTCTATACCCCATACTCCCCACTCTGAACTCCCCTCTCCTTACTCCATGCTCCTTACTCCCTACTCTATATTCCATACTCCTACTCCATACTCCATACTCATACTTCCTACTCTGAACTCCCTGCTCCTTACTCCTTACTCCCCACTATATACCCCATAATCCCTATTCCATACTCCCTATTCTATACTCCATACTCCCTACTCTATACCCCATACTCCCCACTCTGAACTCCCTGCTCCTTACTCCCTACTTTATACCCCATACTCCCTATCCCTACACTGTACTGCATACTCCCTACTCTATACCCCATACTCTATACTCCATACTCCCTACTATATGCCCCATACTCCATACTATATACCCCATACTCCCTACTCTATACCCCATACTCCGTACTCTCTACTCTATACCCCAAACTCCCTACTCTATACCCCATACTCCCTACTCCATACCACATGCTCCCTAATCCCTACTCTATACTCCATACTCCCTACTCTATACCCCAAACTCCCTACTCTATACCCCATACTCCGTACTCTCTACTCTATACCCCAAACTCCCTACTCCCTACTCTATACCCCATACTCCCTACTCCATACCACATGCTCCCTAATCCCTACTCTATACTCCATACTCCCTACTCTATACTCCTAACTCTATACTCCATACGCCCTATTCTGTACTACATACTCCCTACTCTGTACTCCATTCCCTCTACTCTCTACACCATACTCCCTACCATATACTCCACACTCTATACAATGTATACACTATAACTCTATAGCTCATATTCCCTACTCCATATTCCTTATTCCACACTTTATTTCAGACATCCTGTCACTCACGTATATCCTCCATATCACACTTGATATCTTCCCTTGAGGGAAAATCTTGCTGTAACCTGCATGGTATAACCATACACTGCATGTTGAAATATGATGTCATCACAAGAAGCAGTGACATTCGTACAGAGAATGCTTACAGAAGAATATAGTATGTAGAATATAATATATCTATAACATATAGAATGTAGTGCTAAATGAGTGAATTAATGAATAAATTAATTAAATTGAATGGGAGCCAGTGATCAGTGGAAGGTATATTACGACAGTCATCTCAGAAATCTATAATCATCACACATTTTTTTCTTGCTGAATTTCCCTAGTTTGTTTGTGTCTGTGTGTGTGTGTGTGTGTGTGTGTGTGCCCACAGCATGACTAGGAATGAATTCAATATTGTCTACAGCAGCCCAGAGAGACACCTAGTGGCCAGCATATAAATGACTTCCATAGGAACATAACTACGTTATGGTTTATGATTAAGGTTAGGGTGACGTTTAGGTTCAAACTAGCAGTAATTATGGAAGAGTTAACAGTAAGTCTCCACAAAATGAATGGAAGTTCCTTTAATGTCCCCACAATTCACAAATACAAGGTTATGTTTGTGCACATATGTGTGTGTTTTCCTTCCCCCTATTTATAGCATCATTAACGTCATTGAGTATCTTCCATCTGACAATACACAAAACTCTTGTGTGCATGTAATTCCAATATACCATTATATACATATGGAAGTACTTACCCACCAACACACACACACACACACACATTGTTTAGACAGTGCATTACTTCATGACTTGTTTTCCTGTTTCTTTGAAGCAAGCTTTTCATCAATGAGGCTGAAGTCATGGAGTTAATGATGTCGCCTCTGGGTGGCTTTTCCAGACATGGATTATCCCAGCTGTTTCATTAAGGATTTCAGTTTACTGGGAATTCTCTATCAAAGGTCCTGTCAGCCTTGCAGTAGGAAAGGGTCTAGGAATCATTAAAATACGGAAAGACACACCATGGATTTAACATTATTTGGAATTTAGCATTTAACATTTCTGCAAAGGTCTGTTCATTTCATCTTGTCTTTGAAATCTCAGATTGTAAATGAATGGTAAAGAGCTTGTGTCTCCAGAAGCTCTGCTGGGACTCACTTTCCTCACTCATTTTTTTAACTGACTCTTTCAATATGTTCATTTAGGTGAATCAGAGTCGATTCAACTGATTCAGTTTCATTTAATTTCATTTTAGGCAAGTGTTTTAACTCGCTCTTACAACTTATAATAGTTTTGGATACCACTTTGAAATAAGACTATTCTTATAAAGGCTTATAAAGGGTTTACATGCCTGTTTATTACTTGGTTATTAATTAGGTTGCAAAAACATTAAAAGTAATTAATAATTATTTGTAACACAGATAGAAAATGCGACAGTCTCTTTGTCTAATACTGAAGTGTCCTAGAACTTATCAAGAGATATTAAGATAAAGAATTAACTCAGACCTGAGAATGTAAAGTAAACACCACATTATCACTGATGTATAAAAATACGCTCTGTTGGTGGTTAATTCATTAAATGGTTAAACTCATTAACAAATATGTGCTGGAGCTGACAGGGTTAATGTCAACTGATGGAGAAGGCACAGCATGGTCAGTATCTGGCAAGATCTGGGGTTTAACCGTATGTGGGTTCACTATTTGGCAAACAGCAGGTTACTGTTGCCCTTTCTATCTGTGCGTATTAACTGATTATTAATGACAATTAATGTATTAATAATGTAACTAATAACTACTAATATACAGATTGTAAACCATTTATAAACCTTTATAAGTTTAGTCATAAGTTAGTTCCCCACATCCCTTCCGTCCAGATGAAAGTTCTGTAAACAAAGCTTTGTTCCAATAAACTGTGAGTCAGTCTAAGCTTGGATGTGTCCGTTATAGGACACATTATAAGACTGCATGCTAATATGGCTAACAGTGGATAGCTGCCTTGTCTTCCTCATTATGAAACACAATGGGATGCTTTACACCACTGGTGCAAAAAGGCTGTGGGCCTCTGTGATTTTAATTTCTGTAAACTCAGACATACGGTCCGCAAACTGGTGACCACAGGAAAGAAAAATAAATCCAGTGACTGCAACCCGTGGGTTCATAAACACAGTGTTCTTGCTGTCGATCAGCGACGCGTAGCCTGTACTTAAGAAGTTAGTCTCAGATGAACCTGAATAAAGGCCAACACAAAGTTGGTGTTAGGTGCCTCAGAGTTGACTAAGAATAGCACTGATCGGAGGCTCAGTGTTGCAGCGAATGGACCAATTGTGTTTCAGCCAATTATAGAGAAGACGGTGAGACGGGTCGGCCATTTAAAACCCCGGTGTAAAAACAGAGCTCACTTCCAGCTTATTAACAATCGCTGAATGAAGCATTCATTCCACAGGCTCTACACAGTGTCGGGATTTGTCCTGAAGAGGTTTCAGATGTTGTAAAAAATAACAAAATCAACAGGAATCTCTCTCTCTCTCTCTCTCTCTCTCTCTCTCTCTCTCTCTCTCTCTCTCTCTCTCTCGTGCTTTTTTCTGCTCATGGCTCGTTGTGTTTTGCCTGGCCTGAGCTTCTCCACTGGCTCATTGCTCGGCTAGCTGGACTGCAGGGCTCTTTAGAAGGAGCACCCAAATCATCAGTGCAACCAGTTTGATATTAAATATTATCACTGTTATATTGTACACACCATTAATTATTCCTGGCCATACATCCCCCACTTTTTAAGATACCTATCAACCAAATTAAAATTAAATTCAAGGTGCTATGGAATCATATACAAGAAGCATTTCTGGGAGTGTACTGCCTTAAAAACTACTAAAATAATATAGAAGTCAATACGTAAACTTACAGGAAGCCAGTGTAAAGGTTTAAAGTTGCTGTGAAGATGCTAAAGAGGTTTTCTGATTTATGTTGTGTGATTAAAAGCAAATGTTTAAACAAACTATTTTCCTTATATTTATTGTTGTCAGGGGCCGAGAGGAGCCGATGGACCTCCTGGAGAGCCAGGACCAGAGGGCAGCAAGGTGACAACAGCACACACTCATACGTCTCCACCTGCCACATTTGTGATCAGCGATTTCAGACACAGAACCAAATTTCCTGCAAATGAATGAGTAAAATGATAATGCGCAGATAATCCCGGTGTCTCGGATATCTAGTCTGAAGCTGTTAAAGTGTCCCTCCTTCTTACGAAACCAAATTCCAAACCTCTTCATCATTCCAGGGGGAGAAAGGTGAACCTGGAAAGAAAGGAGCCCCTGGCTTTATAGTAAGTACTCTTTAATTCTGCTTATGAAAGAGTGAAAGATCCCTTTTCAGCTGTTGTCTCCCTTTTACCTGTTACCTACATTAGTCTCAAAGCGCCGCCACACAGTTGTGAAAGGGTTGTGGACTCACATCCAGCTGCTAATCAGGAATAAGTATTCTCGCATTTCCTCTCATTCTCTCTCTCTTTCTTTTAGTCTCTCGCTCACTCTAAAGGTGTTTTCACACATGAAAGATGCTGGCCTTATCTCCTACATGGGCTGCGTCTCCACATATTTGACATTTAGTGGTTTGTAGAGGGCTGTACCTCGGCAGGTACCTGGAAAAAGAAATACACCGATTAATTTTTTACAATTTACTATTTACTACTGATGCTTATTTATGGCACCAATCAAGACACAGACACATACATTAGTTACATATGCATTGCTTATCCTACTCATTTACCAGCTCCTTATTTGCATTTTCAATGCCACCTTAATATTTGAACTCGCTGCACTGGCTGATTCATGCTTTGTCCCAAATCACACCCCGTCTGCTCTTTCATTCCTGGGGTAAAGCTAAAGTAACACAGAGGGAATTGCAGTTGTTTGAATATTAGATTTTATTTATGTTTACGACGGTAATATGATGTAAAAACAGGACAATTGATGTGTGAATCTGGAGAGAGGTGTAATGTGTTTTATTGCCGTCTGAACGTTAAAACAAACAGAGCTACAGAGAAATGTTTTATATTATACACATCAGAAAAATAGGGTGCTGTATAAGTGCATTAATGTACAACAGTGGTGTTAAAGTCCAGTTTTGTTCCTTAAGGAAATATTATTTCTGGAAATTGAATGCAGTAGCGCTATGAGGCTAATGCTAATAAGTAATCAATGCTAATGCTAATAAGAATCAAGTCCTGGAAGACTACCCCAAACCTTTTAGCATTATGATAGCTGCTTTTACAAATGGGGGATTTGTTGTAAAACCCAATAAAAAGTGAGATATTAAAAGGAGAGGAGCACAGAGGCAACCCTGCCTCTGCCCCAACTTTTTAGAGCATGTTACTGATGTCAGATTCTAATCAAGTTCTTCAGAGAAAACATTGGGAATTATTTCTTTGTGCTTTTCCCATTGAATTGAGCTTCAAAATATTCAAACAACAAAGATTCAAACTGAAAACGGGAGAACCCTGAAAGCCCATTGTTTTGTAATGATCTCAGACTCAGTGTGTTGTATCGCACTGCTACATGGTCTCCTGTCTTTGATCAAGTGGGATTATCCCTGATTGATTGTATTCAGTTGTGAGTACACCCTCCAATCCTGAGTGCAGATAGAAGCTGGCACAAGTTCTGCAAAGGCCTTGAGGAATCCAGAGCGTGCAGAACAAGACTGTAATGACTGAGGTCATGTTAGCTTTGTACTTTTTGTGATTGATGTGTGTTTTTATCGCAGGGCAAAGCTGGAGCTCCGGGAAAACGAGGCAATCCTGGACCACCGGTATGCACACACTAGACTCACTGTTCTGCACCCTGCACCACTCAACTACACTTTAGCATTAGATACAGAGAGAGGGAGATTTTCATTTAATTTCATGGTGAAATCAGACACTGGGTAGTGAACTGAATACTGACGGGTTGCCTGTGATCGGAGCTTGAGAGGTGTCACTCAAACGCTGCTTAAGGGGAGATCGAATGTACATACTTTTCCATCTGAACATGTTTGGCGTGTGGAGCTTATTCCATTAAGAATGCATTCTTTATCTTTAAACAATGAAGTATGTGTCACAGGGGAACCACTGATCTTCTCGCCTTACGACGGATCCCACTCACAGGACTTCTGAAACTAGCCCAACCTGGAAACTGGACCCACTCAACAAATTTGATTAAAGATGATTTGTCCAGCAATCTAAACTATGTTTGTTTGGTTCAAAATGAAAGCTGAAAAGACGTCTACAAAAAGACATCTCCCTATATCTAAAATTGGTTGAAATGTGGCAAATGGTCTGAAAAAAGACGCTTGTCTTGGGCTTAATTTGGACCAAAGCAGATGGACCAAACAAAGTCTGTTTTGGGCTAAATAAAGGGTATGATGGACTAAATAGATTTAGCCCAAAAAACAACATCCATATGACGTCTGGTGTTTGGTGCGGAGGAACAGGGAGGCCTTGCCCTTAAGCGAGGGAATGCCTCACACCCTGCGGAACCTGCATCATGCGCAGTCCTGCGTCCCAGACCAATGCTCCACCAGCTGAGCAAACCCATGTTCAAATCCCATCTCTGGCAAGTTGATTGTGTCTTTAGGTTCTGCAGGGTTTGAGGCATTCACTTGCTTAAGGGCAAGGCCTCCCTGTTCCTCCAGGTTAGAGTTTCACAAGGGGAGCCTTGTATTTCTGAGTTTCAGAGTTTCTCTGGGTCCAGGGGGCTGAATCTGTGGAAGCAAAGTCTCAAGATTGAACCGACTCTGCTGGGTTAGTAGACCAGCTCTGGGAAGCCGATGGTGATCTCCGAGTATTGCATGTTCAAGTTTCCTGTGGTGTGAGGCATCCCACCAAATGCAAGACGTCATATGAACATTGTTTTATGGCTAAGAAATTTAGCCCAGAAATAGATGTTGAAGTCTGTGTGGTCTGCCTGATTTAGATCAAATTTATCCCAAGGCAGACATCTTTTTTCCGACAGTTTTACCACATTTCAAGCAAGACAGTCGGCCAAATTGTCCTTTCAATGAGTTTATACTGGGAGGAATTCCCTCGTTTAAGGGCAAGGCCTCCCTGTTTCTCCAAAGCTTCCCTCTTCAGAGCAGTCTCGAGCTTCCAAGTTTCAGAGCTCCTCAGGGTCTGTGGGGCTGGATATGCGTTAGAGCAGTGAATCCCACATGACAGTGTGGATAAAAGTTGGGAATGTTGTGGAGCACATTTCAGACTTTGCCTAGTAACGTTAAACTAATGGAGTAAGTCGTTAGAACTCTTTTGGTCCTTTTTTAAACTGTACCTTCCTCACACACTCCCTCATACCCCACAGAAACCTACATTTAAACTTCACCTGTACTCTGTCCCTGTCCTTACCCTGTCCCTATTTCATTCCTACACTCCACATACTGGCAGGGTTAATTACTGATCACTGGGGATGTTAGAATCTCTTTTACAGCCTTCACTCTCTGTCATTAATGTGATCAGAGACACTGGGGATCAGAAAGACCTGTAGGAAATGGTTCTTGGTGAAGACACTAGGATGTGTGTTACAGTATATTACAGTGCTGTAGCCATAAAACTAGACTGTACTTTTTATAGCCTCAGGATCCCCCCGCCCCACAAAGCCCACCCCAACTCACCCCACCTCTCTCTCTCACCCGTCCTCCTCTCTGCTCAATTAAGCCCACAGCACCCTCTAGTGTCAGTATCAGAGCCTTTATAAATGAGACTGACAGACTGACAGTCCTGGGGTTAACCCTTTCAAGTCGGAATATTTCTGCACTGCGTTTTATAATAATTGAAATGTAATAACATCCTCCTTTGCATTATGTAAAGTCATTGTTAATGACACCAAGCTTTAATGAATTTACATTCTGTATTCACTTTTTTGGCTCTGAACCAATGTATTTATTGATGTTTTCTAGCAAAAATATAGACTTTTTTTTCCTATTTCCCCAAAAGACCCTAAAAATTATAGTAGTTTTTACATTTTAATTGGGATATCTGATTAATGTGGGTATGAAAGTCTTCCCCTCGTAGCTCAGAAACACTTCCATCTTCATCTCTATGAGTTTGTGTTTGTTGTAGTGTTACGCCACTTTATTTAATGTGTTACTGGGTTATTCCCAAGATGCTTATTATTTCTATTTTATTTCTTTATAATTATCTGTCTCTCTCACTCTTGTTCTCTCTCTCTCTCTCTGTCTTTCTCTCTCTCTCTCTCTCTCTCTCTCTCTGTAGGGTGTTGTAGGTCCTCCTGGCAGTACTGGTGAGAAAGGCCCACATGGTGAACCTGTGAGTATTCACCTTTACACCATATTCATTCATTCATTCTTTGTCCGTAAGCAGTCATCTAGTCCAGGGTCAAGGTGGATCTGGAGCCAAACCGGAATCACTGTGAGGGAAGCCAGAGGCTCAGGAGGAACGTAGTGCTTTTCCACCAATGAGAAACCATTCGGAACCATTGGATCCTATTCGCAAAACTAATTTGGAATCTTTTGGCGAGTTTCCACTGACATGACATGACGAATGGAAAATTTGCTTATTAGCTAACTCTGGGATATTTTGAACACAAACCGTGACGTTATCCATGGCCAAGTCGAGATAAAGAAGCTCCAGAAAGAATTCGGAGCCTTAAATAAAGCATTAAGGTGCAGTGGAGCTGGACGGGTCATTCGCAGTGTGTTATAGAAGTAAATAAAAGGAACTAAAAAAGAAACGGGCCCCTTCTGGGCTGTATTTAGTATAACCTGAGGCACGTTGGCTACTTTTCTCCACGGTTCTCGAGCTCCTGAGGATGACTCAGAACTCAGCAACATTTCCACATGTGTATCATATCCCACTCTGATCTGACACCATTGTAAACAGTGGATAAACTACGACTCTGTCCTTACTCTAATTGTTTATTTCTGGCTCTGGTGCTGAAATCAGCCACAGTGATGCTCCACAGCGCCCCCCACTGATGACATATCCTTGGTTCCAAACAGGTGGAAATGTTTGAGTCAAGAGGTTTGAGTCAAAGCCCCTGAGACCCTGCAGAAATGGGGCAGCAACACCACCTCCAGCACCACGGTGCTGCCCTTGAGTTCCATTCAGTTTAGCTTCAAGTGCCGTCCTGGATTAACCGCCTAAAACACTACCAAGACTGACCACTGAATTTAAAACGAAGGGAGCTTTAAATTAAGTTATGATTCACTAAGTTCTGTCTTGTTCAGGTTAGTTCTGTGATATCCGCTGTGTTCCAGTGCAGTGTTTATACCTTCGACAATCACTCCACTGACCATGTGTCTGTCTCTAAACAGTGTGTGATGGATAGAATCAAAACTCTGCGTCCGATGGGTTTTCAATACAACACAGTGTGATACACACACACACAAAAACAGGTTTTAATGTTGTATACTGAGCAGCTAAACATAATTCATCCAGTGTGTGTTTATGAGTTCAGGCTTTTGATCTCCTCCCTGTAAAAGTGGATCTAGACCAGGCTGATGGTGTAAAGATGTGAAGAGCAGTGTGAACTCCTCACATTTCCTGTGCTCTGAATATGTGTGTGTGTGTGTGTGTGTTCTCTGTCAGCAAGTCTAAACATGTATTTCATCTGACAGACCCCCAGCTGAGGCGAGCCGTATAAAAAAACACACTCCAACAAGCCGGAGATGTTTGATGTGGCTGTGCTGGTTTTCCGTTCTCTCTCACACACACACGGTCACATACTGTTATTTTAGGTCATACACACACACATATACATGCTTAATCTCTATTTCCAGTTCACAAACTAACTTGCAGTTTTATATATTGTATTTTTATATGCCCCACAGCAGTGTTCTCCCCCTGTGTAAAAAGCCCCTGTTCAGAACGCCCGCTTTCAGCACCTGTTCCTTTAAATGATAATGAGCCGCTCGCTGTTCACCCCGACCCCGAGCGCACAGCAGTGAGGAGCGAGGAGCTGAAGCTCTGGTTTTACTCCACACTCGTTGTGTCTGTTCTGCTGCGTGCTTTTCTCCCTTTGTCTGCGTGGGTGTCCTCCTGGTGCTCCAGTTTCCTCACACAGTCCAAACACACACATGTTGGCAGATGGACACACACACACACGCTTCACCTGAGAAGACCGTCAGCTTATTTGAGGGCAGTGGTGTCGAACTGTTTTCCCCACAGTTCTGGGAAGTGATCGTGTGCTGTGCTGATGGGATGTGTAACAATGACCTGGTGTTTATGGGCTGTTTGTGTGTGTTGTAATTGAACAGGGAGCTAAAGGGCCTCCGGGAGAAGCAGGACCAGATGGAGAGCAAGGACCTGAGGTAACATAATAATGTACTGGATCATTAAACATACTCATGAATGATTCATAATTTATCAGCTCATTTTAACTCATGGCTTGTCTATAAGCTGGTCAGCCATACAGACGTTCGGATCATTAGTCAGTGTGAGTTTTCAATCCTCCTCCATTGCTTTGACAGGGTCCTCCAGGACCTGAAGGAGAGCAGGGGCCTGCAGGAGAACCTGGACAAAAGGTGAGAATCTCGCATTATTCTCCGAAAATCAAAACGTTATTATCAGTTTTATTCAGTATTTATTCCTATAAGGCATCCATGGCCTAAAGGTCCAGTAAAGGAATAGTGTTGTCTCCTCCCTCAACATCCACGGCTGAAGTGCCCTTGAGCAAGGCGCCCAAGCTTCAGTTGCTTCCCTGAGATTTGCTTGAGTATAAATTTCAAATGTTTTTAACTTTTAAGTACCACGTTGCCGACTATGAGCAGCCAATAGGAGAGCAGTGGGTGTGTCTGTTCATAGCTTCTTCCAACATTGACCTAGTGTTAGCGTTATCAGTTTCTTAACCTTCCTTTTGCAACAAGGAGGTTCAGATCATTTTACATTGAAGCAGCCAGGTTTCCTATCACTGTGTAAAAGATGCAAGAGGCCAACTGTTGGAGGAGTGTACATCTTTTTCATATTTTTCTCTTCGAGAAAATCATAGATGGGATCCTTTGGCGAAGATCAATTTGCTATAAAGTTGCTGGCAAATGAAAATATTTGTAATTATTTTTATATTAGGCATAAACGTATATTACATTTCAGAATTGTTTCTCTGTTTCTACAAACTAAAAACTCAGTAAGTTCTGCCATTGACTTTCTCTCTCTCTCTCTCTCTCTCTCTCTCTCTCTCTCTCTCTCTCTCTCTCTCTCTCTCTCTCTCTCTCTGTGCAGGGTGAAGTGGGGCCAACGGGTGCAGAAGGAGAACAAGGACAACAGGGTTTAAGGGTCAGTCCACATTCTTATCCTGGACTTAAGTCCGTGGCTAATGTCCACAGTGTGTGTTTGGTTGAACTGGACCTTCCAGTTTGTTCTTGGTTGAGTTCAGGTTGAGTTTGTGCTGAGTCTGTGGGCCAAGGGGCTTTGCAGAGCCTGTGTAGTGCCTGCTTTACCTCACCAAGAGCAACATTTGTGTTCTCTTTGGTTGCCCCTCATTTGGAGAAAGGGAGAGAGAGAGGCTTTGCTCACCCACACCTACCCCCTCCTTTTTCCCCCACGGTTCACTCAGTCCACTTTGTTTTCATTGAGGAATATTAGTGTATTTCTTCAAATCTCAGACAGTATATTCCAGGATCGCTCTTTGTTTGTGTTTGGAATTATGGAAAGAAAGAAAGTGGGATTAGTAACACAGTAGGGGTTTTAGATTTTATGGCTGAGCCACGGAGGCTTTCAGAAATGTTCCTTGTACGATATGTTCCCAGCAATCACTCATTCATTTCATTATGATTTCAATGTGATCTGATTTTAAAGGGGGCTGTTTAAAGGGGGCTGTTTGGGACCACCCACCAAGAGAGCAAGGCCAATTGTGTTAATGAGTTAATACACCTTTGTTTGGCCAATCAGGACTCAGTATTCAAAACCCTAGCTTGCTCCTACACAATGCTTGCGGACAGTGCAGCATTTGGTGGTGGTGACATTTGCTTTTGTTGTAGTGCTGGGAAAAAATTAGCCAGGGTCCATTTAAACTGACTCTGGCAAAGAGGGGTCCCATCTTGTAGCCGGTGTTAGATTTCCCACTTGTCTGTTATCAATTTTATTTCAGTGTTTTGTGACCAATGTTTTGTGTAATATTTGTCTCCCAGGGGCCTCCAGGTCTAGCAGGAGAAGATGGACCTCAGGGAAAAGATGGACCTAAGGTTAGTAAACGTTTAATAACACTGAGCTCATGACTGGGCAGTTTACATTTAGCAGTCAAGTCTGATTACACTGTGGTGTACACACTCCCCATCACAGGGAGAGCCAGGTGACCGAGGTCCAATGGGAGAGCCAGGTGAAAGAGGAGAGACTGGTGACCCTGGACCTCTAGGACCTCCAGGAGAACCTGGTTTGAAAGGATTCCCGGTGAGTGACCATCTCCAGCAGCACTGCTGTGTCTGATCCACTCGTACCAGCGCAACACACACTAACACACCACCACCACGTCAGTGTCACTGCAGCGCTGAGAATGATCCACCACCACATCGCACCTGCATTAAAGTATGCAGAGCAATATATGGATTGTAGTGTGCTATTGTAGAACTACAACGTGCTCCTGTGTGGTCAGTGGAGCTGAGAGAATGGACTGTGAGTGTAGAAAGAAGGAAAAAAAATATATAATAAAAATAATATAATAAAAATTGCTGTATATATTGTATATACTTATTTACACTACTCTAACAGAGAAGCAAAACTCAAGAAGCCTGTGTTTGTTAACTTTCCTAATGCAAAATTAAAATGTGATATTTGGAAATATGTTCATCTTCAGTTTTACAGCATTATAAATACAGTAATCATAACAGATATACTGTGTATTCCAGTATTTATAGATGTGCTGTGTTCTCCTGCAGTTGTGTAATGCTCCTGTCATGGCCTGTGCATGCCCTTACTCGCTTCGGATCAAAGCTCCTGCCAAATGAATAACTGTAAGTGTTTCTTTAGTAACTCAAACATGTATCTATCTTTCCATTAGGGAGCAGAGGGAAAACAGGGGCTACCTGGCAACCGCGGCCGTCCAGGAAAGAAGGTAACACATCATTTCATGACATGAAGATCAACCAAGTCGTGGAAAAGCTTTTCGGCCAGTCCTTTCTTGCATGGGATGCCATGACTGTGCACTCTTTAAAACCTTGAACTGCATCTTGTGGTGCTTGAAATGGCCTAATCTTACTGAGAATATGAAGGCAGTTAAGAAGGCAAACTTAGAAGACATTTGAGAAGGCAGCTAAAAAAGCAGTTCAGAAGGTAGCAAAGATTATAGTTAAAAAGGCAGATAAGTATAGAATATAGCTATAGTGGCATCTGAGGAGACTGCTGACAAGACGTTCCATTAGGCAGGAAAGGAGTCACCTAGGATGGAAATTAAGAAGGTAGTTAAGACCGCAGTTGAAAAAAGCAGCTGAGAAGGCATTTAGGAAGCTAACTAAGAGTAGTTAAGACCATAAGATGGCAGGAAAAATGGCAGCTAAGGCGGTAGTGAAGATGACAGTTAAGATGGTAGTGAAGATGACAGGGCTTTTTTGACCAAGTGAAGATGGCAGTTAAGACAGTAGTGAAGATGGCAGTTATAAAGCCATTGAAGATGGCAGTTAAAATGGTAGTGAAGATGGCAGTTAAGACAGTAGTGAAGATGGCAGTTAAGACAGTAGTGAAGATGACAGTTAAATTGGTAGTGAAGATGGCAGTTAAGACAGTAGTGAAGATGGCAGTTAAGACAGTAGTGAAGATGGCAGTTAAGACAGTAGTGAAGATGGCAGTTAAGACAGTAGTGAAGATGGCAGTTATAAAGCCATTGAAGATGGCAGTTAAGACAGTAGTGAAGATGACAGTTAAGACAGTAGTGAAGATGGCAGTTAAGACGGTAGTGAAGATGACAGTTAAGACGGTAGTGAAGATGACAGTTAAGACGGTATTGAAGATGGCAGTTAAGATGGTAGTGAAGATGAAAGTTAAGACGGTAGTGAAGATGGCAGTTAAGACGGTAGTGAAGATGACAGTCAAGACAGTAGTGAAGATGGCAGTTAAGACGGTAGTGAAGATGAAAGTTAAGACGGTAGTGAAGATGACAGTTAAGACGGTAGTGAAGATGACAGTTAAGACGGTAGTGAAGATGGCAGTTAAGACGGTAGTGAAGATGACAGTTAAGACAGTAGTGAAGATGACAGTTAAGACAGTAGTGAAGATGACAGTTAAGACAGTAGTGACGATGACAGTTAAGACAGTAGTGAAGATGGCAGTTAAGACAGTATTGAAGATGGCAGTTAAGACAGTGGTGAAGATGACAGTTAAGACAGTAGTGAAGATGGCAGTTAAGACAGTGGTGAAGATGACAGTTAAGACAGTAGTGAAGATGGCAGTTAAGACAGTAGTGAAGATGGCAGTTAAGACAGTAGTGACAATGACAGTTAAGACAGTAGTGAAGATGACAGTTAAGACAGTAGTGAAGATGGCAGTTAAGACAGTAGTGAAGATGGCAGTTAAGACAGTAGTGAAGATGGCAGTTAAGACAGTAGTGACAATGACAGTTAAGACAGTAGTGAAGATGGCAGTTAAGACAGTAGTGAAGATGGCAGTTAAGACAGTAGTGAAGATGGCAGTTAAAATGGTAGTGAAGATGACAGTTAAGACAGTAGTGAAGATGACAGTTAAAATTGTAGCGAAGATGGCAGTTAAGACAGTAGTGAAGATGGAAGTTAAGAAGGTATTGAAGATGACAGTTAAGACACTAGTGAAGATGGCAGTTAAGACAGTAGTGAAGATGGCAGTTAAGACAGTAGTGAAGATGGCAGTTATAAAGCCATTGAAGATGGCAGTTAAGACAGTAGTGAAGATGACAGTTAAGACAGTAGTGAAGATGGCAGTTAAGACGGTAGTGAAGATGACAGTTAAGACGGTAGTGAAGATGACAGTTAAGACGGTATTGAAGATGGCAGTTAAGATGGTAGTGAAGATGAAAGTTAAGACGGTAGTGAAGATGACAGTTAAGACAGTAGTGAAGATGGCAGTTAAGACAGTGGTGAAGATGACAGTTAAGACAGTAGTGAAGATGGCAGTTAAGACAGTAGTGAAGATGGCAGTTAAGACATTAGTGAAGATGGCAGTTAAGACAGTAGTGACGATGACAGTTAAGACAGTAGTGAAGATGGCAGTTAAGATAGTATTGAAGATGATAAGAAGGTAGCGAAAATGGCAATAAGACAGTATTGATGGCAGTTAAGAAGGCAGCTAAAAAGGTAGTGATGACTGCAATTAAGAAGGCAGCTAAATCATAGCGAAGGTGACCATTGATAAGGTAGTGAAGAAGGCAGTAGAATAGGTAGTGAAGTTAAGAAATCAACTAGGAAGGTAACAAAGGTGTTAGTTGAGAAGACATTGAAGGTGATGTTTGAAAAAGGTAGCAAAGATGGCATTAAGGAAGGTACTGAATGGCAGTTACGTAGGTAGTGAAGATGCTTCATATGTCCACCTCTGAATAAAGTGACTTGTTGACTTATCTCCTTGTGCACTTGGACTCATTTTTAAGTTCATTTAATATCTGTTGATGCCGCTTTGTATCAGGGAGATCGAGGTGCCCCGGGTCATTTGGGAGAGCCAGGATCTCCAGGAGAAATCGGACAGATTGGAGAAAGGGGACTGAAAGGAGCTCGTGGGACCAGAGGACCAGCAGTGAGTGCCTTCTCTTAATTCTCATTAATGTCTCTCTGTCTCTCTTAAAAGAGCAGGTACGGAAACAGCCGCTCTGAACAGGGCTTTTTTGACCAAAGCAGGTCACAGGTGTCTCATTAACACCCAGAACTACATTCCCTCTTGGAGAAGAATACTTCTCCTTTAAAGGCTGCTAAACTGTAGCAAGGTCAGGAACAGAAGGAGAGATTTGTTTTCAGTCTGGAACAGAGCAGTGTCTTGGCTCTGATACTGACCGCCTTCATTTGCTGAACAGTGGAGTGGAGTAGCCGTTGTCCCACACTGTCCCTTGCAGGCTGTTACACTTGACCTGACCAAAGGAAAGCAAAGGCAGCAGACAAAACAGTCCCTCTGACCTTTGGCTGTTAAAACCCAGCTTGTCTAAACAGTCCCGGCGCTTGGCCTGAAATCAAAGGCTCCTAATGGGGTATTAGAGCTTTTCTTTTCCTCCCTAAATCCATTAGGGATTGCTCAGATCCCAGGAATTAATCCTCCTCTTCTGTACACAGTAATTAACCCCCCACCGCTTCGGTGGTCCGAGGACAGTCGGTGGGATCTGAAGCAGAGGGAGACTCAGGAACGTCCAGGGCACCAAAGTGTGAAACTACAAAATAAAATGCAGTAGTTTCACGCTGGATAACAACAACCACTCCACAGTAACTGAGAAATGGTTTCAGCAGGAGTCCTTTCTCAGGGCGGATGTTCGGACCCCATGCTGAAATAATGTATAGGAAGATCTTTATAAGATGTTTCTGGAGCTCAGTAGAGACCCCTGCTGAGCACACACTGCTTTTGACAAACAAACCCCTTCAGGTGGCAGTCACCTTTTCTGGCCCAAATGCAAACTCTCTGTTTTGTCCATTACTTTCAGGGTCAACCAGGAGTTATGGGGCCACAGGGGGAGCCGGGAATGGAAGGGTACACTGTGAGTTGCTCTAGCTTTCTTTTAAAACATGCACACACACACACACACTTATTTCCATTTCTCTGTGTTTCCACGTCACTAAAGAATTCAGGAACACCTCTTTTCATAAGTATAATGTTAACAGACAGCTGTCCATGAGTTGCAGTCACTTGATTTTTGTTTTGACATGGGTGCCATTTTGGAGAGTGTCTGGTTCAGAGTGCACCGCTAATGTAATACAGCTCCTCTCCCTGCGCTAGAGAGAGTCTCAGCACTCAGAAGTGCAAATGCCAACCACCTTTTTACGTCAAGGGCGTAAAGGATCCCACCGTGTTGCATAACGAGGAGAAAAAGTTATCTGCTGTTAGACATATTAGCATTTATGTCATAGGACCTAATGTAAAACTGTGAGGACGTTAGCCTCCAGCACATTTCTCTGATTTTTAAATTGAATCTGAGTGAGTTATTCTTACACAGATCATACACAAGCTTCAGTTATCGTCTTATTTCACTCCTGTGTTGTTGTAGTGTGTAAGAGACTATAGATGCAAGCCCCATACTCCTCTGCCTCAGTCTTTTTCACATGTTTACAGGTAAATAACCTGATCCCGCTGTGCCCTGAGAGTGGAACAGATTCTTGGAGGAAAATGTTTTATTGCAACGTTCTGAGTAACAGTATTCCTCTGGTTTGGCTCAGAGTTTAATAAAGTAGTTCTCCTTGTCTGAACGTATAAATGATCAGTGAGCGATGTTTCCACACCACACCATAATTAACGGTTTCTCCACTCACGTAATTGCGATGTTTGTCTAAAATCACTTCTAGTGAGCTATCCATTCCTGTCAAATTAATGTGTAATTACTGTCTGGATGCAGTACTGTTAGTTTTATTATCTTTAATGTGCACTATGTAGGGTGTAGGGCACTATTTGGGATGCAGCCTCCACTGACTGACACAGAAGAACACAGCTCTGTTTACAAGCCCGACATGCATAAATGTGTCAGGAATCTACAAGTCTTTTTATTTATGAGAGATGGTAGAAGGTTATACTCACCCTTGCATACATCCACTCTGCAATGTTTAAAGCCACACTGTAGTATTTCGACCTTAAAATTACAGCTTCAAAATCATTGTGATGCTCCTCTGACCTGTAACAGGGGAATAGAGCCTCTGTCCTTGCTACTCCAGGCTCAGCACTGCAGAAACTGCACTATGTAACTCCTAAAGGAGGGTAGGCATCTCTCTTTTAGTCTTTGATCCAGCCCTTTTCTTCTTGTTTTCCCACACATCATCCCTTTCTCCTCCCTGAGCTGCAGGCCTCGTTCCGAACGCATTCCCCACCTGCGCTGGAAGAGGCAGCGTCCACACACCACTCACACATCCTCACCCTTCCTCATATAACTCACACACACACTGATACACACACACTCACATTCTTCTCTGATCTCCACTGTAGGGTCACGGTGGCAAGCCTGGAC
>NC_089804.1:4596374-4728874 GCF_029633855.1 Hoplias malabaricus | reverse complement strand
TTTTTGGCCTGACCTGAAGGCCTCGCCCCGGTAGTCATGGTTTAACATTGCAAAATCAACATCTGTAACATCTGTAAAAATTTGATTTCACACACCTCAGATCCTGTGTTTGAAATATTTACAGATGTTTTCTTATGAAATCAAAATGTCTTCCAAAAAAATCATATAAGTTTTTTTCCTCTTTTAGGGAGTATCAGGAAAAAATGGTGCTCAGGGTCTGACAGGTTCACCTGGAGAGGAGGTAAATACCATGCAAACACACACTCACACACACACACACACACACACCAGCTCAAAGCAAACATTATTATTATTATTATTATTATTATTATTATTTATTAAAGGTGCTCTATCTGACATTCTACCGCCACAGCACTAGAGCATCAGCTTCTCAGTCCAAAACAAATGCTTCGTATTCAGACAGCACCAGCCAGCACTTCTCTGCTCAGGATGCATTTACTCCACTATAGATTTACACTGTAATTAGTTACCTGCTGCTATATTAATGTGTCATATATAGCATCTTTAAGTAACTTAAATATATGGTTCACACTAATATTCCTCTAATATTGAAGATGGCACAGTGGTCCAAAGGTGAACGCCTGAGTGACTTGGTTAAGGTGTTAACTTGTCCACAGGTGTGAATGTGTGTGGATTTTAAAGGGTTAATTGTGTATTTTGCGTTTTAGGGACCACCCGGGTTGCCAGGGTCTAGAGGGATGATGGGATATCCTGGACCTGAGGGTCCTCCTGGTTTACCTGGATTACCAGGACCGCCCGGACCGATCGGCCGAACAGTGAGTTTAACCCTCTCTCTCTTTCCCTCTCTCTCTCTCTCTCTCTCTCTCTCTCTCGTGCAAACTTCCCGAAACACCCTATAGCCCCCCCACAGTACTCACTCTGTGTGTGTGTGTGTGTGTGTTTTCTGCTGATATATAAATCACTGGCCACCTCTCAGCTCTAATCCGCTGCAGGGGTTAATCACAGATTTGTCTTTGTTGTATTAATACAATAACACATGATCATCTATAGCTGAGTTCTTATGTGAAACAGAGGATTCAACACATCCCTACACATGTGTGTGTGTGTGTGTGTGTGTGAGTGCCAGCAGCTATTTATCTTGGCATATGAATACCAGCTGTCAATCACCGTCCAATCACAGAGTCCAATCTGTCCAACATGGGCTGTTGGCAGGACACACCTCTCTTTTGCAAACACCACACACACACACACACACACATTACACCAAACACAACACAAATCTTTCATTTGGGTCATTTTCAATTTGATTGATGTGTGATTGCAGGGACAGCGCGGTGCTCCAGGTCTAGAGGGGAGGGCGGGGCTTCCTGGGCCTCGGGGTGAGCTTGGACTACCAGGACCTGTTGGGGACAGAGGACCTGCAGGACTTCAGGTGCAATGCAGTCTTTTCTACATCTCTGTCAGATACTTCTATTATCATTTTTTAAATTTATTATTATTAGTCATTTCTTTCTTCTGGATACATTCCCTCGCTCCTACAGAGCTCTTACTGGAAGGTTTAGAGCTGGTGTCAGAAAGTGATGAGATTCTGACTCTGAGTGTGATCTAGTGGTGAACGATTTGTTGAAAATATCGTATTGTGATGTTTTTTACCGATACTGAAACTGCGGTTTACATTGTGATTTGTTTTTTATAAATTAAGGCCAAGACCTTTTTTCATTGTAATTATTATTTTATAAAAAAACATCTGGCTTTAATTTTGAACCCTGACTCTGGAGCGTCTGACTGTCGTTTAGTGTAGTGACAGTTCGTAGACAGTACAGTGTTTGTTATGTATAATATCTCTATTTAAAACCTGAAGGCTGTAGTAAGTTGCATTCCTCGATATAAAAGCGATGGATGACCCAGCCCTAGCATGATCTGTGGTGGTTTTACAGGGGGAGAGGGGTTTGCCTGGAGAGAGAGGTACAGCAGGGGCGAAGGGTTTGGAAGGAGCCTCTGGAGACCAAGGCAAAAAGGGTGAGCCCGGCGCGAAAGGACAAGTGGTAAGAGTTACTCCACTCACCATCCACAGTCAATGATCAGTTGGTATGTTATATAGGAGCAGTTCTTAAAATACTGTAACTAGACTGATAACGCCCCAGTGTAGGCTCCTCCAAAAGTTGCATAGTGCAGTTTCTGCAGTGCTGAGCCCAGAGTAGCAACGACTAGGCGCTTCTTCCTATTACAGCTCAGTGGAGCATCACAATGATTTTGAAGCTGTAATTTTAATGTAAAAATATAATGTGCTGTTCCTTTAAAGGCCCAAATCTAGAGAGTTCCTGACACACATGGGTCATGCTGCTCCTCACACGGCTCTAAACATGGCCCAGGGGCAATATCCCAGGCTTCGTGCCCCTAGGAGCTGGGATAGGAGTGAAAACTCAGAGTCTAAGGGCTTATGTTAAAGAGGCAGTGCGGGGGGAATATAGGGACGGTGTGGGGTCAGTGCAGGAGGGGGTTTTGGAGAATGTAGGGGAAGAAGAGTTGTTTCTATTTCTTACATAACACAGAGGAATATTGAATCTGAAAAGAAGCCTACATTCCAGATCCACTGACCCGGTTATATCACCTTACTGCCACACACACACACACACACAGCTGGGGCTTTGCCTCTGTGTTTTGTTAAGCAGCAGGACGAGGAAATTATCTCCTCAAACCCCAGGATTATTATTCACTCAACGTCCTGACGTCTTATTTTTGAGCTTCTGTGAAACTACTGTGCAGCGCCTATGTATATGTCAGAAACGCACCATCGTTTACACAGGAATCAACCTTTTTTTTTGTATATGGCCAAGTATATGACTCTTATTTTCATTTATTATTGGTTTATTCTTATTTATTTCATGTTGAAAAATATGTAAATATATTATTCGAGTCCAATTCATCTGTGAGTCTTGTGTGTGTGTGTGTGTGTGTGTGTGTGTGTGTGTGTGTGTGTGTGTGTGTGTGTGTGTTTGTGTGTGCAGGGTGAACTTGGAGACCCAGGCATATTGGGACTGCAAGGTTTCCCAGGACCAAAGGTCAGTTCTATATAAATCCTATGATGAAATATGCTAAAGCTCCTCATTGTGCTACACAGTGGGATCCTTTACCCCCCGACACAAGGAGGAAGTAGATGTCTGTGCTTCTGAGTGCTGTGAAACTCTCTCCAGCACAGGGAGAGCAGCTATGTATAAGGAGATACATTTATCCATATTTCCGAACCATGGACATTAATGTTGCGCTCAGAAACCAGACAAAATTACCCCAATAAACAAACACCAAAAAAATCAGAAGACTGAAAGCCATGGATAAATGAAGGTGTATAATCTTCCTCCACATCCTCATCATCATCATCATCATCATCATCATCAGCCTGATCCGCTGAAATATTAGTGCTTGTAATTTCTCACACTATAAGCTCTATCTGAAACGGTTTGTGTTTATCTAATTCAGTTTAGCTGTATGTTGTGTTAGGTGTGTGTCTTTGTGTGTGTGTGTGTGTAAAGAGTCCTGTTTTTTTTTTGTCTCCGTTTGGAAAAGGGACCGAATGGTGATTTGGGTTTTGCTGGTGTCCCAGGCCCTAAAGGCCCCGGGGGGCCACTCGTGAGTAACACCTACATCTTCTTTTTCAGTCCTCGCACTTACATCACCATTCCAATCTCTCTTCTCAGTTCACAGCTCATTTCTATGTGTGTGTGTGTGTGTGTGTGTGTGTGTGTGTGTGTGTGTGTGTGTGTGTGTGTGTGTGTGTTTGTTTACGTGTGTTTTTCAGGGTTTGACAGGCCCTGTTGGTCCGGAGGGAATGATTGGCCCAGTGGGGAAACCAGTAAGACCTTTGTTGCTAATCTTACGTGTGTTACTCTTCGTATTTTGGTTTGTGTAATTAATTTGTGTCTTTTGTGTCTTTTCATTTTCCAGGGTCCCCAGGGGCTTAAAGGAGGAACGGGAGAAATGGTGAGGAAACAATTCTCATTTCTAATTAACTGACAATATCAAAATCATCTGTGACCCAGCCCCCCCCCAAAAAAAAAAAAAAAAAGTATTACTGTCCTCTTTCTGGGACTAGGGTAGTAGTGTTTATCTCTCTCAGCAGGAGGTCTGCAGTGTCTGTAGCACATTTTGGATGCTGCCAGCTGCCCGTTCACTCCACTGTGACATGTTACTTATTTTAATTATAAAAAGAGGTCTGAATTAGTTGAGTTTAAACATTAATACACACTTTTACACAGTGTTGGCCCCCAGTGTTGTATTAAATATGAAAATGAACCCTCTCACCAGTTTGTCCTGCACATCACGCTACATTTATCTCCCACCCAAAAATATAAGTACTAGAATATTAACTTTATTGTTGTGATAGTTTTTTTTTGATCAACAGACTCCACTAATATAATATAAGATCATTGTGTTGATCTTGCATTGAATCATTCATTCTGCATCTAAAAATCCTTTATTAAAAGCTTCCTTCTGAACAAGAGACCATGTGATTAATTGTGATTAATCACAGAAAATTGTGCTATTAATTACTTATGGGGTTTATGGGTTTATTGTTGTATAAGTTTGCCTACCTTTGAGCATCTGAAATCGAAAGACCCATCATAGTGGTGGTACAGAGGGTAAATTATGAAAGTTATGTCACTGTCCAAATACGTCTGTATCTCACCATCATGTGTGTAGCGTTTTATGATGTTTCATGTCCTGTTTGGTGAATGAACAGTAGACGTTATTTCTCACATTCACACTTCATGATAACACACATTCACACTTCATGATAACTCACATTCACACTTTGTGATAACTCACATTCACACTTCATGATAACTCACATTCACACTTTGTGATAACTCACATTCACACTTTGTGATAACTCACATTCACACTTTGTGATAACTCACATTCACACTTTGTGATAACTCACATTCATACTTTGTGATAACTCACATTCACACTTCATGATAACTCACATTCACACTTCATGATAACTCACATTCACACTTTGTGATAACTCACATTCACACTTTGTGATAACTCACATTCACACTTCGTGATAACTCACATTCACACTTTGTGATAACTCACATTCACACTTCGTGATAACCCACATTCACACTTTGTGATAACTCACATTCACACTTCGTGATAACTCACATTCACACTTCGTGATAACTCACGTTCACACTTTGTGATTACTCACATTCACACTTCATGATAACTCACATTCACACCTCGTGATAACTCACATTCACACTTCATGATAACTCACATTCACTCTTCATGATAACTCACATTCACACTTCATGACAACTCACATTCACACTTTGTGATAACTCACATTCACACTTTGTGATAACTCACATTCACACTTCATGATAACTCACATTCACACTTCGTGATAACTCACATTCACACTTTGTGATAACTCACATTCACACTTCGTGATAACTCACATTCACACTTCATGATAACTCACATTCACACTTCGTGATAACTCACATTCACACTTTGTGATAACTCACATTCACACTTTGTGATAACTCACATTCACACTTCATGATAACTCACATTCACACTTCGTGATAACTCACATTCACACTTCGTGATAACTCACATTCACACTTCGTGATAACTCACATTCACACTTCATGATAACTCACATTCACACTTCATGATAACTCATGTTCACACTTCATGATAACTCACATTCACACTTCATGATAACTCATGTTCACACTTCATGATAACTCACATTCACACTTCATGATAACTTATATTCCATACGGAGTGGAATGTGTGAGTGTCACGCCTTCGTCCTGTCAGTCTGTTGTCCCCGCCATGTGCTTTATTTGCACATGGCTCTGTTTTGTTTATGTTCTAGTCTCCGCCTTTGTCCCGCCTCCTCATCTGTCATCTGTTAACCCGTCCTTCTCGTTATCTGTCTCAGGTGCGTCTCGTCAGTGTCTTGTATTTAAGTCCCCTTCCTACACTTCCTGTTGTTGGTCATTGTTCTATTGTTCTCATGTTCTCTCGTTCTTTGTCATGTCAGTCGTGTTATCCGGTCTGTCTCTGTAAGTTTCCACGTTGTCGTTTCATTTCCTGTCGTCTCGTTCTTTAGTCTGTCTGTCCCGTTTGCCCTGATTTGCTCCTCGTGTCCCGTTTAACCTGTTTGGCTCCCTGTTTGTTTTCGTTATGTTAAAGTCTCTTTGTTTTGTTATTATTCTTCTTTATTAAATATACTGTGCTTTAGCGAATGCGTCCGCCCTCAGTCAGTCCGTCCCGCGTTCCTGACAGTGAGCCCTCACTTTGGGTGTGAAGTATAAACCTAATGTATCAGGAAAGAAAGGACTCCAGACTCTCTTAGACATTGAGCAGCGTCCTGTTTCAAGGCTGTAAATCCCTCACTAGCCTGTAGGGGCAGCGGTGCTCCATCACACAGTCTGTGCCACCTGCTGCTCTCTCAGCATCGCTGTGCGTCCCATTGTCCTTTCACTTCCTGCTTTTCCCATGAGCATGTTTTGATCATTTCTCTGCTTGTATTTTTGAGGGTTTTTTTAAAAACAGCTGGTTAACATCTGTATATCTACTGCAGCGTTTTCCGGGATTAAATATCAATTGTGTTTTGCCTCAGTGAATTCTCCTCTTTCCCAACAGGGGCTTCAGGGGCCTCAGGGAAGTCCAGGGCCGAGGGTGAGTGAAGAAATTGCACATTTCTGAACCAGTTTACTTTCATACCTGCTCTTATCAAGGCTTTCAGGCACATCTGGGCCCAGTTTTCCAAAAGGATCCTTATATGGCCGTTAGGAGTGTGTGTGTGTGTGTGTGTGTGTGTGTGTGTGTGTGTGTGTGTGTGTGTGTGTGTGTGTGTGTGTGTTTGTGTGTTTAGATCTGGGGTTCTGATGAAACTAGTCAGTGCTGTGTCAGAAAAGAAAGTCCAGTATGTTTTAAGGATGTGGGAAATTTGTGGCCGATGGTAGTTGCTGTTTTTTTGAGGCTATATCTCTGGGGGGTATTTTACTGAGTGATTCTTTTGACTGATATAATTTTTAAAAATGTTTTATTTGACATTGCTTTTATGCTCTACTCTGAGTTAAGAAATATTTTATCAAACATTTTTATACTGAGATAAAAGTAACATAAGTAAAGTTAAGCTGAGCTAAGGTACGATAAGCTACAGAAAGATAAAATAAGATGCTGGAATATAAACTAAGGGCAGCACAGTGGAGCAGCAGATAGTGTCTCTGTCACAGCTCCAGGGTCCTGGAGGTTGTGGGTTCGAATCCTGCTCCGGGTGAGGAGTGAGGAGTGTGGTGTGTTCTCCCTGTGTCTGCGTGGGTTTCCTCCGGGTGACTGTCTGTGAGGAGTGTGGTGTGTTCTCCCTGTGTCTGCGTGGGTTTCCTCCGGGTGTCTGTCTGTGAGGAGTGTGGTGTGTTCTCCCTGTGTCTGCGTGGGTTTCCTCCGGGTGACTGTCTGTGAGGAGTGTGGTGTGTTCTCCCTGTGTCTGTGTGGGTTTCCTCCGGGTTACTGTCTGAGAGGAGTGTGGTGTGTTCTCTCTGTGTCTGCGTGGGTTTCCTCCAGGTGGCTGTCTGTGAGGAGTGTGGTGTGTTCTCCCTGTGTCTGCATGGGTTTCCTCCGGGTGACTGTCTGTGAGGAGTGTGGTGTGTTCTCCTTGTGTCTGTGTGGGTTTCCTCCGGGTGACTGTCTGTGAGGAGTGTGGTGTGTTCTCCCTGTGTCTGCATGGATTTCCTCCGGATGACTGTCTGTGAGGAGTGTGGTGTGTTCTCCCTGTGTCTGCATGGATTTCCTCCGGATGACTGTCTCTGAGGAGTGTGGTGTGTTCTCCCTGTGTCTGCGTGGGTTTCCTCCCGATGACTGTCTGTGAGGAGTGTGGCGTGTTCTCTCTGTGTCTGCGTGGGTTTCCTCCGGGTGACTGTCTGAGGAGTGTGGTGTGTTCTCCCTGTGTCTGAGTGGGTTTCCTCCAGGTGCTCTGGCTTCCTCCCACACTCCAAAAACACACGTTGGTAGGTGGATTGGAGACTCAAGAGTGTCCGTAGGTGTGAGTCTGTGAGTGAATGTGTGTGTCGCCCTGTGAAGGACTCTTTCCCCCTCCAGGGTGTGTTCCTGCCTTGCACCCAGTGATTGGCTCTGGACCCACCGCGTCCTTGAACTGGATAAGGGTTACAGACAATGAATGAATGAATAAAACTAAGCTAAGAAAATCTACGAAAAGTGTTTTTTAGTTTCTGTTTATAGCCTTATCCTTCTTATTATTAGTGTGTTATCATATGTTATATGATATTGTGTGTTTGTGTGTGTGTGTGTGTGTGTGTATCCAACATAAAACCACAGGGTGCAAATATGGGCTGATATTACTGGTTACTGATTTATCATGAGCCCTTTATTTTAGAGTAAATAAGCCCACGGCATGTTGCTGCTACACTTGTGTTTTAATTCTTACAGCTGTGTTTGTTCTGTACTGATATTGCCTTCTGTTGTGTCCCAGGGTCCCCCCGGTCCCCCGGGTCGATCGGTAAGTACTATGTACTCTGCTGTACCTTTAACAATGCTCATGATGCATGTCATTTTACCACGAATCACACCTATTAGATTTGTTTCAGTTTATGATCTGTTTGCTGCTGTCTCTTAGAGTTATAGGTTAGTTATAGGTTGATGTTTGTTATAGGTTAGTTATAGGTTGATGTTAGTTATAGGTTTGTTATATGTTGATGTTAGTTTTAGGTTAGTTATAGGTTGATGTTAGTTATAGGTTTGTTATATGTTGATGTTAGTTTTAGGTTAGTTATAGATTGATGTTAGTTATAGGTTTGTTATAGGTTGATGTTAGTTTTAGGTTAGTTTTAGGTTAGTTATAGGTTTGTTATAGGTTGATGTTAGTTATAGGTTAGTTATAGGTTGCTGTTAGTTTTAGGTTAGTTAAATGTTGATGTTATTTATAGGTTAGTTATAGGTTAATTATAGGTTGATGTTAGTTCTAGTTTAGTTATAGATTGATGTTAGTTCTAGGTTAGTTATAGGTTGATGTTAGTTATATTTTAGTTATATGTTGATGTTAGTTATAGGTTAGTTTTAGGTTGATGTTAGTTATAAGTTAGTTATAGGTTGATGTTAGTTATATGTTAGTTATAGGTTAGTTATAGGTTGATGTTAGTTATATGTTAGTCAACAGCTGTTGAGCTATAGGTTTGTAATATGTTAATGTTAGTTATAGGTTTGTTATATGTTGATGTTAGTTTTAGGTTAGTTATATATTGATATTAGTTATAGGTTTGTTATATGTTGATGTTAGTTATATGTTAGTTATAGGTTGATGTTAGTTTTAGGTTAGTTATAGGTTGATGTTAGTTATATGTTAGTTATAGGTTGGTGTCAGTTATAGGTTAGTTAGAGGTTGATGTTAGTTATAGGTTTGTTATAGGTTGATGTTAGTTATAGGTTTGTTATAGGTTGATGTTAGTTATAGGTTAGTTATAGGTTGCTGTTAGTTTTAGGTTAGTTAAAGGTTGATGTTAGTTATAGGTTAATTATAAGTTGATGTTAGTTCTATGTTAGTTATAGGTTGATGTTAGTTATAGGTTAGTTTTAGGTTGATGTTAATTATGTTATTCATGGGTTAGTTATAGGTTGATGTTAGTTATAGGTTAGTTATAGGTTGATGTTAGTTATAGGTTAATTATAGGTTGAAGTTAGTTTTAGGTTGATGTTAGTAATAGGTTAGTTTTAGGTTGATGTTAGTTATAGGTTAGTTATAAGTTGATGTTAGTTATATATTAGTTATAGGTTAGTTATAGGTTGATGTTAGTTATATGTTAGTTATAGGTTGAAGTTAGTTATAGGTTAGTTATAGGTTGAAGTTAGTTATAGGCTAGTTATATGTTGATGTTAGTTATAGGTTAGTTTTAGGTTGATGTTAGTTATAAGTTAGTTATAGGCTGATGTTAGTTATATGTTAGTTATAGGTTAGTTATAGGTTGATGTTAGTTATATGTTAGTTATAGGTTGAAGTTAGTTATAGGTTAGTTATAGGTTGAAGTTAGTTATATGTTGATGTTAGTAATAGGTTAGTTTTAGGTTGATGTTAGTTATAGGTTAGTTATAAGTTGATGTTAGTTATATATTAGTTATAGGTTAGTTATAGGTTGATCTTAGTTATAGGTTAGTTATAGGTTGATGTTATTTTTAACTTGCCTAGACCAGGTTATGCAAATGAGCTTCCCTCTGTTTGGCTGCTGTATTGGACCTTCACTTACTGCAGCCCCACCTGGCTTTTTATCAGATCATGTTATAGGTTACAAATTGATATTAACATGTCTTTTGAGCAACTTCTGATGACTAGACATCTCGGTCTTCCCTGTTCATTCATTCAATCATTCACCATGGCACTCACTACAGAACCCCACTAGCAATAGCTGTGAAGCCACTTCCAATCATCTGTTCCTCGTTTAATAGTGGTTCTGTAAGCACACATTCTCACACACCCCCTACAGCCAGCAAGGGGCGCTCTGGACAAATGTAGAGTACCTAGACGTAAACTTCACCCGTGTGTTTGTGCCGTGGGTGGTGGTGGTGGGGTGTGGTTGGTTCAGGGCGCTCTGGTGGCCTCTGTGTGTGTGAAAGGCTTTTAGACTTCAATTTACAGTGAAGATGAATCATGACAGTGACTGGAATATTCCTGTAGTGGTTTAGAGGCTTACAGGAGCCCAGCTTAATGAATGAGCACATCCGGGAAAGCACACACACACACACACATATTTTACAGTAAGTCTGGAGAGCTGCTTTTGAGCTCCTCCAGTTTCAAGCTTCCAATGAAGATCGAATAAATATATAAACATTTCCCATAAAGCCCTAACCACAACATAAAAATGAGTTTGTGTGTGTGTGTGTGTGTGTGTGTGTGTGTGTCCTATGGTGACTGACCAAATGGTGAGAGAAATGCAGTGGAGAAAGACATGACATTTTCTGTTAAAAAAACAAGTGAACTGAACTAAACAACAATGAACTGAAAAGATAACAAACATAAAACAAACAAAAGAAACCTAGTTAAATCAGGCAGGATGTGGTTTACAGACAAACACTGGCTCAGGGCAGGAATCACCATCCACCAAAAAACATCCATAAAACACCACACTTCTTCAAAACTGTAGCCCTCATGGTGGAGTGATATTTAAAACCGGTTCAAATCAGGTCTTAACCAACCTTTTAAAAACAATTATGGCATCACCATCGCTGAGACCCTCAATAGTGCTCCTTCTACTCGTCCGTAAAGCCTCTTTTACACTGCCACTGTAACATTTAAAACGTCAAACTGTGAGCACCACTTAGAATGAGATGCTTTAATAAAACACAAGAGCAACATTCAGCAGGTTTACTGTGGTCGGTCTGCTTTGTCTGCAGAGACGTCTGCGCACCAGTTCAGCCGTGCGGTCCATAGTGGAGTCGGACACAGCACTGCAGGAGGTACAGGAATATATGTCCTCTCTCTCTCTCTCTCTCACACACACACACACACTCTCTGGTGATGGTTTTTTTGTTATAAGCACTGATCCCACCAAAGAGTGCAGTATGCAAATGAGGCCTTTTAATCACCCCTCACATATTGCATGTGATCATCCTGCTGATGTTTTTCTTGTGATGTTTTGATCAGTTGTTGCCTGTGTATGAAAATGGTAATGTGATGAATTACTGTTCCACATCGACATAATAGATAACTTTTGTTTGGCTCCCAGTAAAACAGGAACACGCCCTTTCTATTGTCTCACACTAGGACAGGAAAACCCCCTCTAACTCATCCCAAATGTATTGGACTCAAACAATACAGGGGACAGTTTTTCTGGGGCATTATGCCCCCAGCACATAGTTGGTGACGGTGGGCATACACTCACTCTCTGCTCTCTCTCTGTTTCAGAGCTATCAGAACACAGAAGTTTCTCTGGAGGAGCAGAGCTCTGAGGTCTTCAGGACTCTGCACTATCTCAGCAGCGTGATCGCCAGCATACGCTCTCCTGCAGGAACTCGCCAGAACCCGGCACGCATTTGTAAAGACCTGCAGGACTGCCAACACCATGTGGCTGACGGTGAGAGAGTGAGAGGGACGTGAGAGTGAGGACGGAGTGGTCAGTTAACTAGTGACATAGGGAGAGAGCTGCAAGATGGAGAAGAGCATGACCGGTTTTCTAGAGAGAGGGAGGGACATAAGAGAGACACAAAGAGAGAGAGAGAGGGACGTGGGAGCGAGGACAGCTAGTTTGTTTCACTAGAGAGAGAGAGGGACATGAGTGTGAGGACAGTGGTCAGTTCACTAGTGAGAGCAAGAGGGACATGAGAGTGAGGACAGTGTGGTTGGTTCACTAGTGAGAGCGAGAGGGACATGAGTTTGAGGACAGTGTGGTCGGTTCACTAGTGAGAGCGAGAGGGACATGAGAGTGAGGACAGTGGTCGGTTCACTAGTGAGAGCAAGAGGGACATGAGTGTGAGGACAGTGGGGGCGGTTCACTAATGAGAGCGAGAGGGACATGAGAGTGAGGACAGTGTGGTCGGTTCACTAGTGAGAGCAAGACAGACATGAGTGTGAGGACAGTGTGGTCAGTTCACTAGTGAGAGTGAGAGGGACATGAGAGTGAGGACAGTGTGGTCGGTACACTAGTGAGAGTGACAGGGACATGAGTGTGAGGACAGTGGTCAGTTCACTAGTGAGAGCGAGAGGGACATGAGAGTGAGGACAGTGTGGTCGGTTAACTAGTGAGAGCAAGAGGGACACGAGTGTGAGGACAGTGTGTTTGGTTCACCAGTGAGGGCGAGAGGGACATGAGTGTGAGGACAGTGTGGTCGGTTCACTAGTTAGACCAAGAGGGACATGAGAGTGAGGACAGTGTTGTCAGTTCACTAGTGAGAGCAAGAGGGACATGAGTGTGAGGACAGTGTTGTCAGTTCACTAGTGAGAGCAAGAGGGACATGAGTGTGAGGACAGTGTGGTCGGTTCGCTAGTGAGAGCAAGAGTGACATGAGTGTTAGGACAGTGTGGTCAGTTCACTAGTGAGAGCAAGAGGGACATGAGAGTGAGGGCATTGTTTTCGGTTCACTAGTGAGTGCAAGAGGGACATGAGTGTGAGGACAGTGTGGTCGGTTCACTAGTGAGAGCAAGAGGGACATGAGTGTGAGGACAGTGTGGTCGGTTCACTAGTGAGAGCAAGAGGGACATGAGTGTTAGGACAGTGTGGTCAGTTCACTAGTGAGAGCAAGAGGGACATGAGAGTGAGGGCATTGTTTTCGGTCCACTAGTGAGTGCGAGAGGGACATGAGAGTGAGGAAAGTGTGGTCGGTTCACTAGTGAGAGCAAGAGGGACATGAGAGTAAGGACAGAGTGGTCGGTTCACTAGTGAGAGCGAGAGGGACATGAGAGTGAGGACAGTGTGGTCGGTTCACTATTGAGAGAAAGAGGGACATGAGAGTGAGGACAGTGTGGTCGGTTCACTATTGAGAGAAAGAGGGACATGAGAGTGAGGACAGTGTGGTCGGTTCACTATTGAGAGAAAGAGGGACATGAGAGTGAGGACAGTGTGGTCGGTTCACTAGTGAGAGTAAGAGGGACATGAGTGTGAGGACAGTGTGGTCGGTTTACTAGAGAAGCAACAGATGGACTACAGTCTGTAATTGTAGGACCTGAATGTCTCAGTTTGATTTTTCATGTCTCAATCAGGAATGTTCTGGATCGATCCAAACCTGGGCTGCACTTCAGATGCCATCCAGGTATTCTGTAACTTCACAGCTGGAGGCCAGACCTGCATCCACCCGCTCTCCACAGACAAGGTACTAGATCACCTCACACCTGATGGGGTAACAGTACTGGGGTGTTACTGAGACACTCTGTAAGATATGTTTTTATCCCTGGGCTCCCCCTACAGTTGCATACTGTTATTCACTTTTACAACACTGTCCTGAAATCAAGGCAGGCAAGGAGGGAGGGTGGGCTAGTTACCTAACTTCCTCTAAATATTACATAGTGCACTTATAGTGTACACAGAGTCAGGAGCCACTCAAGCTTTCCTACCCACCACACAGCAGACGAAGTCATATGAACACTGGTTGTTTGGGCTAAACCTCGTCAGTTTGTCATGGACATCGAAATTTTAGCTTTTTTGGTTTGGTCTCATTTGATACAAATTTATCTCAAAACAAATGTCTTTTCTCAGAAATTATACCACATTTCAACCAGTTTTAGATGTAAAGGGCGTCTTTTTGTATGCATCTATTCACCTTTGATTTTCAACCATATATAAACGTCATTCAGACAGCTGAGAAGCTTTGCAAGTCATCTTTTTAATGCCTTTTCAATTAGGTTTTGCTGTGTGGGTAGGAGGAGGTCCCCCAAACAAGTACTTGCCCAAACCTGCTTGGCGTAAGTGGACTGTTAAGATATTGGAAATGTGGCTGATTTCATATTATGCCGAACATATAAAAGTTTAGGCAGGTATCCAGATTTAAAGCCAGGTGTAAGATTGCAGTGGTTTCCGAAATAGACTTGTTTGGAGATGGACAAACAATTCAGTGCCTAGACAAAGGCACAGGTCTTAAACACATACATGAAGTCGGTAGTCAGAGTCCACTGAACGTGTGCCGGTTTCTGTCTTTAGGTGGTGTTTGGGGTCAGTAAGGTCCAGATGAAGTTCCTGCACTTGTTGAGTATGAGCGCCACACAGACCATCACCTTCCACTGCTACAGTGAGCCAGCGAGTGATGCCATGGGTCCGCCGCAGACTGTGCGTTTCCAAGGCTGGAATGGTCAGGTGTTTGAGGAGAATTCGCCACTGGAGCCTCATGTACTTCAGGACAACTGTCAGGTAAACGATAAAGTGAGAGTGACAAATAGAGTGGGACTGATTGTGAATTCCCCAGTGGACCTGAATCTGCATTTGTGCTCAATGTCGACAGGTCCGTGATGGCCGCTGGCATCAGTCTCGTTTCCTCCTCGTGGCTCAGGACCCCGCTCAGCTCCCCGTGGTGATTGCCCCGGATCTTCCAGCACAGCAGCAGGGTGACATCCGCCACCTGGAGGTCGGTCCGGTCTGCTTCCTGTGAGCCACCTGCGAAACAACTGAAGGACTTGCGTTTCAAACCGGCCCGAGTTAGGCCACAAAGGAACGGGGCGCTTCTCCAGCAAGGCAGCAGGTTTCCCGGGGTCAGTAAAGCCTGATCACTCCAGAGGAACCTCCTGTTTGGACTTGTCCAGAAGAACTCGAGTTGTGAATGGAGCAAGGATCGCTCTCATAGTCTCGAGTCTGGGACAGAGGTGGACTTGTATGCCTGCATTTATTGAGGAAACTGGTTTTGCCTTTTGGTCAAAGAGGCTGCTGCAGTAAGGCTGCATTCACATTAGGCATTTACTTCTCAACAGTCACCATGGGGAATTGACTTCCACTGGCAGAGCTAGCTGAATGGTAGGATTCAGCGGTCATAGGTCACTTTCACTGCCTAGTGTGAACACAGCCTGAACCAAAGGCCTGGGTTTCACACCAAGTTAACCACTGAAACAGCTTTGAAAAATTGCCCCTAATTCAATTAAAATTATGCTTCCAAATCAAATTCTGAAATATGGCCCCTCCTCAACCCAGAGAAATGTCTAGAAATGTCTTGGTCCACTAAGCAGTGTTTCCCAGCCCAGGACACATCTGTACGACTCGACTCGGGGCACGGCCATCGTCACACTCTCTCTGAAATGGTCCTAAGACATCTACCTGATCCTGGAATAGGTTCACACTGTTCACTTCACTTTCCCAACTCCTGAGGGACTCTGAGGGGAAGCATTGTGGTAGACTTGAAGCTGTGAGACAACAGTCAGAGCTGTTGTATAGGTATAAGACATCCACCTATGTCCATAAATCGTCAGCGTCAGGTTGCTCCTGGTTTGGGAACAACGGCACTACCCCAGTGATAACAGAGTGCAATAGCTTGCGGATGGAGCGTCCTATAACATCTGCATTTTCAAGTAGGTTTTCCTTGTAGCAGTAGCTTGTGCAAAGCCAAAAAAAAAGCCCAGTCTGGACTCGTCCATCTCTTCAGATGGTGCTCTACCTCCTTCACGTGTTTCCGCTCGTGTCCAGCCGTTAGTATGTACTGGCTACATCGAGGCCGCTCCTGTTTATAAGGCTACTTTTAAGTTACATGGGGATTTTCATCCAGTCAGAACCTTATTTATATGAATATTGTGTTGATCAACTGTGTTTATAGTGGCTTTATTTACATTTTATTAGGGAAGGCTTGTGCCAGATGCCCTCTCAATACCGTCTCCTGTGACTCACAAACCAAACACAGCAGGTTATATGCTCAAGATCAAAATGAAAGTCCAGAACTAATGGGAATTTGGGGTAAAACTGTTGGGAATAGGGAACCAAACAGCTGGGCTGAAGGGAGCGTGACGGTACTGGGAGGCGCTGGCTCCTTCTCTACGGTGCTGCGCTCGACACAGCTAGTTAATCAGCAAGTTAGGCTTTGTGTGCCTGTGTATATTTTGACAATATAATTTTTATTTATATTATCTTTTATTTTGTCCTTCTCCAGAATGACTGTACTCCAATAAATTATACCTACATCTCGGTCCGAGATCTCTCTGGTCACTCCAACATTTTTAGTCCCATTGATTATTTATGTAAAATCTATCTTTGTATATACACTACACTGTCTGTGTGTTAATGTACCGTGTGCGCTGGCAGCTAGCGACAGCCAGATTCAGATCACAAAGTCCCTCCCTCGTAGTCTACAACGTTTAACTTATAATAGAGTACAGAGACTGCACTTGCATACGCCCTTCTCCCCCACAGAGAAATGTAAATATCGGATATGTCTGACATGTAATAAATCTGTTTTAATCCCCATTTGTCTTTCTTCTCTTACTGTCTCTGCTATGTCTTTTCACTTTTCCAGAACCAAAGGATATTCATGTGACGCACTGAGACAGCACTGTGTATAATAGTATATTAGGTACCAGAGAAGACTGCAAGGGAAGCTCAGCTTCCCCTAAAATGTCAAAAATACGTGATCAAATATATACTGTTGTGTGTACATGTCATTGAATACATATGCACTACAACGCGATTAACTTTTGTTCAGAATCAGCTTCTTATCACTGGTAAAGACGCGGCTTTCCTCTCAATCATTCCCGCAGCGTTACGGTGCTTTAAACAGTGAGGACGTTGAGCGTCCACAGAGTTCAATGGAGAAGCAGCGAAGTGCAGCGAAGTGCAGCGAAACGAGACGAGTGACTGGTTAAATGCTGGGCTTTGTCCCGCCCATCGGACGCTCAGCATCTCTGGGGGTCTATGGGGCAGTGGGCTGGCCTCGGCTGGCCCGGACGCTCAGCTTCTGCATGATGATTGGATGATCTGTCTGAGGCTGAATCCTTTTTTGATTGACAGCGAATCAGTGATACTTTGGTGTAAAGCTCCGAGGGAGCATTACATTTTCATTCTGTTCTGCGTTGAACCAGAGTATCTTAATCCTCTTAGCGGCATTTCCTTTGTTAAAAACGACTAGCGACAAATCAAGCTTCTATTTCTAGTGAGTTTTTTGTAGCTGCTTGTGTTTGGAGACGTGAATTTACGTATAAATAAACCGACACATTTTATGATGTAGGCCGAAATTGAGCTTCCCCTCCTTGAAAGACCAGCATCCACCACTGTTAGGTACATACTCATTACTCCAACACACAACTCAAATAAAAACTGATGTTTAAATGGTTTTATTGTTTCTGTCTACACTTTTAGTTCTTATTTAGACGTTAAAATTACAGAAATGTAAGTATGGATCCCTGATCCATTATCCACACCACGTTTTTAATCAGAGCTCTGTTTGTCATTAGACGAGCTTGGGCTGTGTCCCAAAATAGCACCGTACTCCTTACATAGTGCACATCACAGATAATTAAACTAATAGTACTGCATCCAGACAGTAATTAGGCTTAGGCTTTGGTCTCACTAATCACTCACACTTTCAGACAAGGAGAAGTACTTTATTTAAGCCAAACCAGAGGAACAATTTAGGCGACAAAACATTATCCTCCAAGAATCTGTTCCACTCTCAGAGCACAGGGACAGCGGGATCAGATTATTTACCTGTAAACAGGGAAAAGACAAACCGAGGAATATGTGGCTTGTGTGTGTAGTCTCTTACACAATACAACAACACAGGAATGAAATAAGACGATTACTGAAGCTTGTGTATGATCAGTTTGTGAATAACTCATAAGACTAAGTCAAAAGAGCAGGGAAATGCACTGGAGTCTAACGTGCTCACAGTTTTCCATTAGATTCTATGGTGAAAATGCTAAAATGGCTAACAGAGTATAAGTCTTTTTCTCCTCATTGTGCTAGAGTGGGATCTTTTAACCCTTGACACAAAGAAGTGGTTGGTTTCTGTGTTTTTAAATGACGTGAGACAGCACAGAGAAATGAGCTGTGTATGAGATAAATGTGTCCATCTGTCCATCTGTTAATGTTAGCGCTGCACTCTGAAACCTGACAATTGTTAACAATATGGCGCACACAACAAAAATGATCAAAGACTGCATCCCATAGATGCATTTCTGCAAATTTTTAATGGGCCAAATGTTGTGTCATCTCTACAGAAAACATACAGGAACTGCTAAAGTACTCTCTGGAGCAGCTGCACATAAAGGGTATAAAGGGTTATAAAGAACCATCCATGTTCTCTGGAGCAATGGAGTTCCCACCAATACCTTTGAGTGTGTCAGGTCTCATTCTCCAACAACAGTAGCTGACCTTACTAAGGCTCTCGTGGCTGAGCGGCATCAAATACACACAGAGATGTTCCAATACCTATTGCAGAAACTTTGGTTGGTGGACTGTTCTCAGTCCAGACACTGAGGGGTTTAAAAACTCCAGCAGCTACTGCTGTGTCTGATCCACTCTACACCAGCACAACACACACTAACACACCACCACCACGTCAGTGTCACTGCAGCACTGAGAATGATCCACCACCACATCACACCTGCTCTGTGGGGGTCCTGAGCGCTGAGGAGCAGGGGGAAAGCAGGCAAACAAAGTATGCAGAGCAACAGATGGGCTCCAGGCTGCAACTGGAGAGTGGAGAGTGAGAGTTGAAAGAAGGGGGTGGTTGTAATGTTATGGCTGATGGTGGGCGTGTTCCTGTCTGAAGTCAGCTCAGAAAGCGTTATCAGAGTCACGTGATCAGTGTCGTACGGAGCAGCCGGTGATTCAGCGCTGCTCTCTTTCTGCGGACAGCGGGTTGGACCTATTTGCTCTGAGCACGACAGTAATGTTGTGAATACGGCAGAGCTGCACGTGGTGGTGTGTGTCTTTCGCGTTAAGGAGAAGTCATCGCTGAGTGTGTAAGTGTGTTTAAAGTGTGTGAACTGTGTTTCTGGATCTGTGTTGTGTGTTTGATGTAGTGTGTAAACCTGTGTGTGTGTGTACAGTGTTTTTATGTGTATACAGTGTCTATAGCGGTGTCGGTGTGTGTCTGTAGTGTGTACAGTGTGTATATCTGGGTAGTGTGTAGTCTGAATACGTGTAGACTGTGAATATCTGTACAACGTGTACATCTGTGTGTGTACAGTGTGTATCTGTGTGTGTATGATGTGTTTAGCTGTGTGTAGTGTGTGTGTGTACGTGTGTGTCTGTATAGGAATGTGTTTACAATAGTAAAGCTGAGTGTGTGTGTGTATAGGTGCGTGTTTACAGTGTGTGTGTGTATAGTGTGTTTACAGTTTTAAAGGTGTGTGTGTGTATAGTGTGTTTACAGTTTTAAAGGTGTGTGTGTGTATAGTGTGTTTACAGTTTTAAAGGTGTGTGTGTGTGTGTGTATAGTGTGTTTACAGTTTTAAAGGTTTGTGTGTGTATAGTGTGTTTATAGTTGTAAAGCTGTGTGTGTGTGTATTGTGTTTACATTTGTAAAGCTGTGTGTGTGTGTGTATTGTATGTTTACAGTTGTAAAGCTGTGTGTGTGTGTATAGTGTTTACAGTTGTAAAGCTGTGTGTGTGTGTATAGTGTTTACAGTTGTAAAGCTGAGTGTGTGTGTGTGTATTGTATGTTTACAGTTGTAAAGCTGTGTGTGTATAGTGTTTACAGTTTTAAAGGTGTGTGAGTGTGTGTATAGTATGTTTACAGTTGTAAAGCTGAGTGTGTGTGTGTGTGTGTATAGTGTGTTTACAGTTGTAAAGCTGAGTGTGTGTGTGTGTGTAGGTGTGTATAGAGTGCCTGATGGAGGAGATGAACACAGAGCAGCAGCGAGGAGTGAAGCGGAAGATCTCACTGACTCGGTAACTCTCTCTCCTCCACTTCCCTGTCCCGCCTCTTCTCTGGGCTCTGATTGGTTCGTCGCTCAGTGCTGCGCCACCCTGTGATGTCACTGAAATTCTGACTTCGATAGATACCTGCCTGAATACCTCGACACGGATACTGACTCGGAGAGGCAGTATTAACATGGAAAGGCATCGGCATCTTACGTTCGCGTGACGCTGGCACATGCCAGTGACATCGGCACCTTACGTACGGGTGACAGTGGCATCTATATTTTTTTTTTTTTTTTAGTGACAGTGGCATCGATTTTTTTTTTTTTTTTTTTTTTTGACAGTGGCATATGCCTCTGTTTTGCGCAAATGCCGATGACATTGACATCCGTTTTATGACACTGGCATATACTCCACTTCATTGTTGAACATCTGCCAGTAAGTTTAGCTAGCATTTGGATGTTTAAACTAGCTATATATTTAACTACTCAGTAAACAAGGAACGTCCCTGGACGTTCAAAATAGGTTTAAAAGTAGTCTGTCCGTCAAACACATATTTTAAACGTCAATGGACGTCCAAAATCCATCTTAATAAGTTAGTTAAGTGGTGACCAATCGATAACGTCAGTGGACGTCCAAAACGCGTTTTATACAAGTAATTTATTTCGGGACCAATTAATAACGTCAACGGACGTCCAAAATACGTCTAATACTCGTTTTTTCAATGTCTGTGCTTGGATGTCTTTTCAACTTTCACTTTCAACCTTAAGAGAACGTTGATTAGACGGCAGTCATTACGTTATTTCAACGTCGAATCAACGACTAATTGTTTACTGGGTAGCACACGTATGCTACTAGCATGTAAACGGACCAAACAAGTGACATGCTACAAACATAGTCATGTCACTGTGTTCATGGACAAGTGAACTACAAGTTCTTCCCAGTAAGGGGTATACGACACTCCTCAAACTCACCACTTTCAAGATGTCCACATACCACAATGCTGCCAAGCAACATTACTACTGGACTACTAGATAAATTAAAATGTCTTTATGGCACGTGAAGCTCTAATAGCCTTGTACAACACTGCATGTCAGATTCTTGAAAGCTGACGTTTCAACCAAGACAATGTATGACTTTCTGATGAAGGCTCATAATATGTGCTGACATCCAATTCTACTGAAATATAATCCAGATTTCCCCTAAATTTCTCCTTTACAATAAAGCCCATGTGTTTATTTAATGACTTCTTTTTAAGTCTTTAACTTGTCCACAAAAACATGGCACTGTGAAAAGATCTGACAGAAAAAAGAATTCAACATTATGTAATTACTACTGAACATTTAGTTTAGCTGTACAAGTCATCAAAAGTCTACAAAAACAACAGATCATAAACAACACATCATTTTTTAAGTTTTTAATCTCAATAATAATCACCCTGATCACAATGGAACATTTTGACCATTAGTATTTCCTCAGCATTTACCAAACTAAATATACCATTATTAACATAGAAATTCAGATTAGAAACAGACTGCTTACTATTGCTAGCATCTTTAAAAAAACAGAATACTTGAGATGTTTTTTAGAGATGTGGTCCTGGGTGCACTCATCACACTTTCTACAGAATGGACAAGTACTGTGAGCCTGGATGTCATGAAACAGACCATCAATTGTTTTAAATGTGTGTCCTAAAAAGCAAAATAAATACAGGATAGCATTAAGGTATCAATGTTAACATGTCAGAGACTTGCAGCACCAGAACTCAGGCACACTAAACCTTATAGTATTGCCCTCTGCCTCTTTTAATAGCATTCCTATACAGCATTCTATTACATTTTAGCAGTATAAAATGTATTTCCCATATATTACTGATAACCAGTGAACATGATACTACACTGCATTTAACATTACCTGTATAAAGTAATATAAATAATAATGGTAGCTACACCACTATTTGTACCCATTTAATACGTAATAGTACAACACACCTACCGTGCAATGTCCCCATATTGTTTTCTCGTTCTTCTTGAGAAAGACCTTTGGCCCCTAGATGATGCCAGTGTTCAATTTTCTGATTAGGCCTAGCAGGGTTGCTACCTCAATTTAAATTCGAAAATTTTAAAAAGTAATGTTTCATTTAATACACTGTCATATTAGATTTTCACTCTATATACACACACACATACATATACATACACACACACACACATTTTTATATATATATATATATATATATATATATATATATATATATATATATATATATATATATATATATATATATATATATATATATATATATATATATATATTACTGCCTCTCATGTTATCGCACGGCAGCATTGTGGTATGTCGACGTCTTAAAAGTGGTGGTTTTGAGGAGCGTCGTATACCCCTAACTGTGAAGAACTTTTAGTTCAATTGTCCATGAACACAGTGACAGTGGACTGTGTGCGAATAAGGGATGCTATGTTTGTAGCATGTCACTTGTTTGGTGCGTTTACATGCTAGTAGCATACGTGTGCTAGTTAAATATATAGCTAGTTTAAACATCCATATGCTAGCTAAACTTAGTCTACTAGCAGATGTTCAACAATGAAGTGGAGTATATGCCAGTGTCATAAAACGGATGTCAATGTCATCGGCATTTGCACAAAACAGAGGCATATGCCACTGTCAAAAAATAAAAAAACGATGCCATTGGCACATGCCACTAAAAAAAATAAAATAAAATAGATGCCATTGGCACATGCCACTGTCACCAAAAAAAAAAAAATAGATGCCACTGTCACCCGTACGTAAGGTGCCGATGTTACTGGCATGTGCCAGTGTCACGCGAACGTAAGATGCCTATGCCTTTCCATGTTAATACCGCTACTGCTGACTCGACACCGATACCGACTCGACACCGATACCGACTCGATACTGCGACACACACCTACAGCGTCAGGAGGAGGAGGAGCAGAAGAACAGATGATGAACGTGCAATTGATTAATAACTTATTAAAATTAATTATTGTTGTCAGTGAGAGGATATTCTCCATTGAAAATAAGAACAGAATCTCTTCTCTTTTGCCAAGAATCATATATTTAACTTTTTTTTTTTACTACATTTTGGTTTTTAAACTGATTTTTTAAATGAAAACATTTCAAAACTAATACATTCATTGTTTGATTTTTATTTTTTTTTACATATTTCTTCCTGTTATTTTTTTATACTGTCTACACTTTCATTTTAAATTATGATTTTATTTGTGTTTACAAAACAGTTATACAGTTTTTGCTGTATTAAAAAGGTGCTATAGAAATAAAAAGCTATTATAATTATTAATATAATTATAAAAAAACAATGAAAAATAATTTTCCTCAACTTTGTAAATGTAACTGCTGCAAATACTGCTTTTCTTTAAACCTTAAAGTAGCGCTACTAATAAAATGGGGTGTTGTACTGTTTTAATGGCACTGTTTTAGTATCACCGTAGTTTATCTAGCATTATTCAACTGTGCAACACTACCTGTGAGTGCGAGTCAGTAGCCAATCACAGCATGGGTGGGCGGGGCCTGTCTGAATATGGGTTGGAATGTCACAACGGTGTAGTGGATTTTCTGCACGTTGTTTTCTGAACTTTCGGAAGCTAAACTGAGTGGCACTGAAGTGGTGGTGGTGTTAGTGTTTGTTGCGCTCTCAGGAGTGGATCAGACACAGCAGTGCCCACTCGAGTTCTTAAACCTTGTGTCCACTAACTAGACTTGTGTCTTCTGGTGTCCACAGCTGTGATGTGTGTGACTGTGACGAGGCCAAGTACAGGTGTCCCAGCTGTCTGAGGTCATCCTGCAGGTGAGACACTGTCCTTCTGTCAATGTGCGTCTTCTGATGTGTGTAAAAGTGTGACGTGGACTGAGATGTCCCCCTGTGCTCTCCGTAGTCTGCCCTGTGTAAAGAAGCACAAACTGGAGTCGAGCTGCACCGGAGTACGGGATCGAACGGCCTTCGTTCGTCTCTCTCAGTTCAGCGATATCAACCTCCTCAGCGGTAAGAACACACACACACACACACACACACACACACATTCCCCAATCTGGAGCCCACCAACCCACACACTGTGAAGCAAGATGCCCCCCAGTCAGTTTTCTGTGCAGAAAACACGTGATTAAACGAGTCGTTCTGATTCTGCTCCGATTCTGACATCAAGTGCAGAGACTTTAGAATGGCCCCGCCCCCTCGTCTGAGTCTGTCCAATCACAGCTCAGTACTTATGTTAATGTGAGAGCGCAAAGAAGAGGTTTAAACAGACACAACGAGCACGGAGAAATAAAAGCACTGAGTAAAAACAGAAGAAAAAAAAGAGAACAGAGTGAAAACGGCTAAAAACCAGAGCTTCTGCTCCTCGCTCCTCACTGCTGTGCGCTCGGGGTCGGGGTGAACAGCGAGCGGCTCATTATCATTTAAAGGAACAGGTGCTGAAAGCGGGCGTTCTGAACAGGGGCTGTTTACACAGGGGGAGAACACTGCTGTGGGGCTTTGCTCTCTAAGGGAACTTCTGACTGTAATAAATCCGTTTTGTCTGAATTTCTGTCTCCTGCTCAGACTACAGGTACCTGGAGGAGACGGCTCGGGTGGCGGACAGACCCAACAGAGACACACTCCTCCGCACTCATCCTCACCACTCCTCTTCCGTACGTCTCCTCTCTCTCTCTCTCTCTCTCTCTCTCTCTCCTGTGTCTGTCTCTCTCTCACTTCCTCTGTCAGTCTTTGTCACTGTCTTTTTATCTACTCTCTTTCTCTCTCTCTCTCTCACTCCCTCTCTCTCTCTCTCTCTCTCTCTCTCTCTCTCCCTCTGATGGATCTGTGTTCTCAATTCTGTCTCGTTCCTGTTCTCCAGGTGAAACTGTTGAGGAGAAATGCCACTGCGGCAAAAGTCGACCTGAAGATTCTCCCCAAGTCCTTCAGCAGACGCAAGGAGAACACCTCCATGTTCATCAGAGCGTAAGTATCTGTCTGTTCTCTAAACACACACACACAGAGAGAGAGAGAGAGAGAGAGAAAAGATCTACGTTCACACAGCAGAGAATCTGCAGCTTTTTATTTATTTCATATTCTGTGCATCTTTTGCAGTTGATACCAGTCTGAAAGTGTCAGAGCACAGAGGAGACACTCAGTTACAGGTTCGGGCCACTGGGGGGCGCTTTAAACCTGTTAATAACAGGAAACTGTCTGAGGGGTGTTTCTGATAAAGTGGCCAGTGAGTGTCAGTAGAAGGGGGTGTTTCTGATAAAGTGGCCAGTGTCAGTAGAAGGGGGGTGTTTCTGATAAAGTGGCCAGTGAGTGTCAGTAGAGGGGGGTGTTTCTGATAAAGTGGCCAATGAGTGTCAGTAGAGGGGGGGTGTTTCTGATAAAGTGGCCAGTGAGTGTCAGTAGAGGGGGGTGTTTCTGATAAAGTGGCCAGTGATTGTCAGTAGAGGGGGGTGTTTCTGATAAAGTGGCCAGTGAGTGTCAGTAGAGGGGGGGTGTTTCTGATAAAGTGGCCAGTGAGTGTCAGTAGAGGGGGGGTGTTTCTGATAAAGTGGCCAGTGAGTGTCAGTAGAGGGGGGGTGTTTCTGATAAAGTGGCCAGTGAGTGTCAGTGGAGGGGGGGTGTTTCTGATAAAGTGGCCAGTGAGTGTCAGTAGAGGGGGGGTGTTTCTGATAAAGTGGCCAGTGAGTGACAGTAGAGGGGGGTGTTTCTGATAAAGTGGCCAATGAGTGTCAGTAGAGGGGGGGTGTTTCTGATAAAGTGGCCAGTGAGTGTCAGTAGAGGGGGGTGTTTCTGATAAAGTGGCCAGTGATTGTCAGTAGAGGGGGGTGTTTCTGATAATGTGGCCAGTGAGTGTCAGTAGAGGGGGGGTGTTTCTGATAAAGTGGCCAGTGAGTGTCAGTAGAGGGGGGGTGTTTCTGATAAAGTGGCCAGTGAGTGTCAGTAGAGGGGGGGTGTTTCTGATAAAGTGGCCAGTGAGTGTCAGTAGAGGGGGGGTGTTTCTGATAAAGTGGCCAGTGAGTGTCAGTGGAGGGGGGGTGTTTCTGATAAAGTGGCCAGTGAGTGTCAGTGGAGGGGGGGTGTTTCTGATAAAGTGGCCAGTGAGTGTCAGTAGAGGGGGGGTGTTTCTGATAAAGTGGCCAGTGAGTGTCAGTAGAAGGGGGTGTTTCTGATAAAGTGGCCAGTGATTGTCAGTAGAGGGGGGTGTTTCTGATAAAGTGGCCAGTGAGTGTCAGTGGAGGGGGGGTGTTTCTGATAAATTGGCCAGTGAGTGTCAGTAGAGGGGGGGGTGTTTCTGATAAAGTGGCCAGTGAGTGTCAGTAGAAGGGGGGTGTTTCTGATAAAGTGGCCAGTGAGTGTCAGTAGAGGGGGGTGTTTCTGAAAAAGTGGCCAGTGAGTGTCAGTAGAGGGGCGGGGGGTGTTTCTGATAAAGTGGCCAGTGAGTGTCAGTAGAAGGGGGCGTGTTTCTGATAAAGTGGCCAGTAAGTGTCAGTAGAGGGGGGGTGTGTTTCTGATAAAGTGGACAGTGAGTGTCAGTAGAAGGGGGGTGTTTCTGATAAAGTGGCCAGTGAGTGTCAGTAGAGGGGGGGGATGTTTCTGATAAAGTGGACAGTGAGTGTCAGTAGGGGGGGGGGTGTTTCTGATAAAGTGGCCAGTGAGTGTCAGTAGAGGGGGGGGATGTTTCTGATAAAGTGGACAGTGAGTGTCAGTAGAGGGGGGGTGTGTTTCTGATAAAGTGGACAGTGAGTGTCAGTAGAGGGGGGGATGTTTCTGATAAAGTGGCCAGTGAGTGTCAGTAGAGGGGGGGTGTTTCTGATAAAGTGGACAGTGAGTGTCAGTAGAGGGGGGGATGTTTCTGATAAAGTGGCCAGTGAGTGTCAGTAGAGGGGGGGGATGTTTCTGATAAAGTGGCCAGTGAGTGTCAGTAGAGGGGGGATGTTTCTGATAAAGTGGACAGTGAGTGTCAGTAGGGGGGGGGGTGTTTCTGATAAAGTGGCCAGTGAGTGTCAGTAGAGGGGGGGTGTTTCTGATAAAGTGGACAGTGAGTGTCAGTAGAGGGGGGGATGTTTCTGATAAAGTGGACAGTGAGTGTCAGTAGAGGGGGGGGATGTTTCTGATAAAGTGGACAGTGAGTGTCAGTAGGGGGGGGGGGTGTTTCTGATAAAGTGGCCAGTGAGTGTCAGTAGAGGGGGGGGATGTTTCTGATAAAGTGGACAGTGAGTGTCAGTAGGGGGGGGGGGTGTTTCTGATAAAGTGGACAGTGAGTGTCAGTAGAGGGGGGGTGTGTTTCTGATAAACTGGACAGTGAGTGTCAGTAGAGGGGGGGATGTTTCTGATAAAGTGGACAGTGAGTGTCAGTAGGGGGGGGGGGGTGTTTCTGATAAAGTGGCCAGTGAGTGTCAGTAGAAGGGGGGTGTTTCTGATAAAGTGGCCAGTGAGTGTCAGTAGAGGGGGGGATGTTTCTGATAAAGTGGACAGTGAGTGTCAGTAGGGGGGGGGGTGTTTCTGATAAAGTGGCCAGTGAGTGTCAGTAGAGGGGGGGGATGTTTCTGATAAAGTGGCCAGTGAGTGTCAGTAGAGGGGCGGGGGGTGTTTCTGATAAAGTGGCCAGTGAGTGTCAGTAGAAGGGGGCGTGTTTCTGATAAAGTGGCCAGTAAGTGTCAGTAGAGGGGGGGTGTGTTTCTGATAAAGTGGACAGTGAGTGTCAGTAGAAGGGGGGTGTTTCTGATAAAGTGGCCAGTGAGTGTCAGTAGAGGGGGGATGTTTCTGATAAAGTGGACAGTGAGTGTCAGTAGGGGGGGGGGTGTTTCTGATAAAGTGGCCAGTGAGTGTCAGTAGAGGGGGGGTGTTTCTGATAAAGTGGACAGTGAGTGTCAGTAGAGGGGGGGATGTTTCTGATAAAGTGGACAGTGAGTGTCAGTAGAGGGGGGGGATGTTTCTGATAAAGTGGACAGTGAGTGTCAGTAGGGGGGGGGGTGTTTCTGATAAAGTGGCCAGTGAGTGTCAGTAGAAGGGGGGTGTTTCTGATAAAGTGGACAGTGAGTGTCAGTAGAGGGGGGGGATGTTTCTGATAAAGTGGCCAGTGAGTGTCAGTAGAAGGGGGGTGTTTCTGATAAAGTGGACAGTGAGTGTCAGTAGGGGGGGGGGTGTTTCTGATAAAGTGGCCAGTGAGTGTCAGTAGAAGGGGGGTGTTTCTGATAAAGTGGCCAGTGAGTGTCAGTAGAAGGGGGATGTTTCTGATAAAGTGGACAGTGAGTGTCAGTAGGGGGGGGGGTGTTTCTGATAAAGTGGCCAGTGAGTGTCAGTAGAGGGGGGGTGTTTCTGATAAAGTGGACAGTGAGTGTCAGTAGAGGGGGGGATGTTTCTGATAAAGTGGACAGTGAGTGTCAGTAGAGGGGGGGGATGTTTCTGATAAAGTGGACAGTGAGTGTCAGTAGAGGGGGGGGATGTTTCTGATAAAGTGGACAGTGAGTGTCAGTAGAGGGGGGGGATGTTTCTGATAAAGTGGCCAGTGAGTGTCAGTAGAGGGGGGGATGTTTCTGATAAAGTGGCCAGTGAGTGTCAGTAGAGGGGGGGATGTTTCTGATAAAGTGGCCAGTGAGTGTCAGTAGAGGGGGGGGATGTTTCTGATAAAGTGGCCAGTGAGTGTCAGTAGAGGGGGGGTGTTTCTGATAAAGTGGACAGTGAGTGTCAGTAGAGGGGGGGATGTTTCTGATAAAGTGGCCAGTGAGTGTCAGTAGAGGGGGGGGATGTTTCTGATAAAGTGGCCAGTGAGTGTCAGTAGAGGGGGGGTGTTTCTGATAAAGTGGCCAGTGAGTGTCAGTAGAGGGGGGGGATGTTTCTGATAAAGTGGCCAGTGAGTGTCAGTAGAGGGGGGGGATGTTTCTGATAAAGTGGCCAGTGAGTGTCAGTAGAGGGGGGGTGTTTCTGATAAAGTGGCCAGTGAGTGTCAGTAGAGGGGGGGTGTTTCTGATAAAGTGGCCAGTGAGTGTCAGTAGAGGGGGGATGTTTCTGATAAAGTGGACAGTGAGTGTCAGTAGGGGGGGGGGTGTTTCTGATAAAGTGGCCAGTGAGTGTCAGTAGAAGGGGGGTGTTTCTGATAAAGTGGCCAGTGAGTGTCAGTAGAGGGGGGGTGTTTCTGATAAAGTGGCCAGTGAGTGTCAGTAGAGGGGGGATGTTTCTGATAAAGTGGACAGTGAGTGTCAGTAGGGGGGGGGGTGTTTCTGATAAAGTGGCCAGTGAGTGTCAGTAGAAGGGGGGTGTTTCTGATAAAGTGGACAGTGAGTGTCAGTAGAGGGGGGGGATGTTTCTGATAAAGTGGCCAGTGAGTGTCAGTAGAAGGGGGGTGTTTCTGATAAAGTGGCCAGTGAGTGTCAGTAGAAGGGGGGTGTTTCTGATAAAGTGGACAGTGAGTGTCAGTAGGGGGGGGGGTGTTTCTGATAAAGTGGCCAGTGAGTGTCAGTAGAGGGGGGGGATGTTTCTGATAAAGTGGACAGTGAGTGTCAGTAGAAGGGGGGTGTTTCTGATAAAGTGGCCAGTGAGTGTCAGTAGAAGGGGGGTGTTTCTGATAAAGTGGACAGTGAGTGTCAGTAGAGGGGGGGATGTTTCTGATAAAGTGGACAGTGAGTGTCAGTAGGGGGGGGGGTGTTTCTGATAAAGTGGCCAGTGAGTGTCAGTAGAGGGGGGGGATGTTTCTGATAAAGTGGCCAGTGAGTGTCAGTAGAAGGGGGGTGTTTCTGATAAAGTGGACAGTGAGTGTCAGTAGAGGGGGGGATGTTTCTGATAAAGTGGACAGTGAGTGTCAGTAGGGGGGGGGGGGGGGGTGTTTCTGATAAAGTGGCCAGTGAGTGTCAGTAGAAGGGGGGTGTTTCTGATAAAGTGGCCAGTGAGTGTCAGTAGAGGGGGGGATGTTTCTGATAAAATGGACAGTGAGTGTCAGTAGAGGGGGGGTGTTTCTGATAAAGTGGCCAGTGAGTGTCAGTAGAGGGGGGGTGTTTCTGATAAAGTGGCCAGTGAGTGTCAGTAGAGGGGGGGTGTTTCTGATAAAGTGGCCAGTGAGTGTCAGTAGAAGGGGGGTGTTTCTGATAAAGTGGCCAGTGAGTGTCAGTAGAAGTGGGGGGGGGTGTTTCTGATAAAGTGGCCAGTGAGTGTCAGTAGAAGGGGGTGTTTCTGATAAAGTGGCCAGTGAGTGTCAGTAGAGGGGGGGTGTTTCTGATAAAGTGGCCAGTGATTGTCTGGGTTTGGAGTATTGTGTTGAAGAGCTGAGTGTAGCTCCGCCCCTCTCAGTGTGAATAGGGAAAAGCAAAACACACCGCACCTCATCAGAGAAGTCCAGGGAGGGACGAAGCACAAAGACTGCATTCATGTCTGAGTGGGTGACTCTTCAGTGTGTGTGTGTGTGTTTGTGAATTTGTTCTGGAACAAGCTGACAGACTCGGGGACACTTAAGCAGGGAGGGACACACTTGACTGGGACACACCTCTGATGTCACAAACACACACAGCCTTGAATGCCAGAATTAGTGTGTTTAAATCTCTTATGGCACAGTTAATCAGTGAGCCAAAATATTATAATCACCTGCCTAATGATTGCTAATGGAGGGAGTGTGAGCTCTGATTAATGCTCTGCTCTTTTTCCCATGTCCTGGACGTTCTTGTGAGGACCAGGTTACAGTTCTTCATGTTGAGATGGTGCTCATTGACGGTAGCGCCCTCTGTCAGCACACAATACGCCTTCACACGCTGCACAAACAAGCTGATTTCAAATGCAGTGCAGTCTGAGGGCTCAAAGGTTACAGAGGTGCTGTTGTGTGCTCTTTGGCTTGTTTCATTACGCACAGAGAACCCTGGAGTCGTCAGATGATGTGATGACATGGGTGTCCCCAGTTTCCTAAACTGACTGCACACGTAAAAGGACAAAGCCTCAGGTTCTGAGCAGAAGGAAACGTCCGCCTGTTCCCTCCAAAGTGCTTTCATGTTTTGAAATGAAGGAACGGAGCCTGACTGGTGTTTTACTGCAACATTTTATCACAGAACAGAACACAAAAAATATTTAAACATGAGTTGATGTTTCCTCCACTCTTTCCTGGGTCTCTCTCAAACACAGCCTCTCCAAAGAGAAGGAGACGAGCGCCGGCAACCTGAGTTCAATACTTCAACCTTTAAGTGTCCTTCATGCTAACGTTAACAATATAAAACTGATAGGGAACGACTAAGAAGTACCTTCTCCTTGTGTTTTAAAGTTTAAAAGAACCTGGATTTAAAATGTTTCACTCATTTTTTCGATCCCCAATTTTTTTTCTCACAAAAACGAAAATGCTTTGACGACGTTTCCATGTCCCAAACCTAGACCCGAGTGTGTGGATCTTTCTCGACGTCCATGGAGTGACCTATAATCACGTGAATTCAGATCTGGCTGCTCACTGCCACAGATCAGACATGGATCGGATTTTAGTACCACATTTGAAAGTGGCCCAAATCCAATGTTATTAAAAGTGTACGCAAACGTAAAGAAACAGATCAGATTTGAGCCACTTTTCCCTGCAGTGTGAACGTAGCCTTAGTCCAACTCTGTAAAGATGCACTTACACAAGAGTTCTTGAGCAGCTTGTACAGACCACTGTATTTGAGCTAGTCGGGTACAGTACACTAAAGATGACCCCGTACATTTGCCCCTGGGTGAAGTCCCCAAAGCGCACCGTTTGGGACAGGCCTTTTATTTTGTTTTGTTCTCAAAGCTAGACCCAGCTGCTGCTTTTGCAGTGCTTTTCCAGCAGGTAGGATCGTTGAAGAAGTGCTAAGAATAAATCAAGGACAAGGCCGTCGCAGCTTCACGTGCACGAGCTCACGTACTGTTGCCAATAAAAACGAAATGCTAGAATGCCATTTCATTTTCCTGTTGTTTTTTTTTTCCCCGAGAATAGCTCTGGCACACAGCATCTCTCAGGAGATAGCACTGAAAACAAAGTCAGATGTTCGAAGGTGAAATTCCTCGAGTTGGAGAATGGATTAAAAGCGAGATTGACTCTGACAGAGTAGTTTAGACTGAGATTAGGGCTCCTGGGTGAAGAAAGCATGGTCGAGAGAGGTAGGGAGAGAGGAGGGCGAGGGGAAGAGAGAGAGGTGTATAATGGCGGGAGCAGGCAGAAGCCGTTTCAGAATGTACTGAGTACATAATATAAAAAGCAGATGGTAGCACTGCAGTGGCTGCAGATGCCTCTCCACAGGATCCCGCTGCCAGAAAGCCACACATCATCACTGGGGGATTTTAAGCCTGGCTCGAGGGCCAAGGGAGGTTTGTGTGTGTTTGTCCATGTGAGGAAAAAGGGTTTCTGTGCAAAGCAACTGCTCCAACTGCACTCGTCTTTCCTCTCTTCTCTCAGGGGTAACATACATAGGTTAAAGCCATATTTTAAGTGTCCCTCTATCTCAGACGTAGCTGCTCAGTCTGATACCTGATGTGTGCTTCTTCAGTTTATCCCTGGAGCTACAGCTAAGTGATGGCAGCTTATACCCCTCCGTTGGAGAGTGTGTAGATCCATCACACACTCCCCTGTGGTCTTAAAGAGATCAGATAAAACATACACGCCAACAATCATGCTTTAGGGTGAATCCCATTTCTTCATTTTCTCCCTTCCCCTTGTTTTCAAGGGTTGTCTTGGCTCTTGGAGCTGTGTTACAGGGTGCAGTGGTTAAAATCTTCCCCTATGACACAGGACTACACTTCAAGATGTCGTCAGAACACAATGAAAGAGCTGTGCTCAGTTGCTGGTCTGCAGCAATATCAGAGGTTGTGATTTAGGGCATCATATGCCTTCAAAAGCATTCCACAATCATCTATTATCACTTATTTAGCAGCGTATTTAATTGAAACATCTAAAGTTTTGAGGAGCTGCTGTTCTCTCCAGTTGGCTTACATTCAGAAGCTCAGCATTTAAGACAGAACGGTGTTTTTGGAGAAACAAAACTACTGCTGTGTATAACATTTCTGTAAGTGTTCTGAATTCCCACAGAAACTCACTTGTAACTCGAGATTTTAGTTTAGTTTTGTAACACTTTCAGTCTGTGTTTACTTTCATGCAGTTAGCACTCTCCCAAATTTAGAGTCCATTCCATCTACAGCAAAAAAAAAAAAACCCTATGAAGCAGGAATAGAGCAACGTCCTCGTCTCTTTTCATGACTTTAAATGTTTGGAGGCCGAGAGAGACGACTAATCACTGGGGATAAATTTCTACAAAAACTTTTTTTACTGTTCAAGTGGTTCCATGCGGAAACAAGATGGATGCACTTGGAAAAATGCTTTTTGTTTACTTGTGTTTGCAGCTGTCAAGGAGATCAGGATTGTTTTGTTTTGCTGGTTTAACTAAACACAAAATATGTTCCCAGTAATGTTTTTATTTGGCTAGATGTCACTTCTTAAATACAGTACTTCGGCATGAATCAGCATGTTGCATGGCGTCCAGAGGCATACTTAAAGCAGCGGTCAGTGCTGTTGAGAGGCGGTGACAGACGCCTGACCTCGTTGCTTGTTTTGTTTTGCACTCCTCTGGCCAGTTATTTGTCCTGCGCTACCCGGTTATTTACAGGGCTCTGTTTTGGGGTTAAATCATCTCTGTGGTCTGAGCAAAGTGCCGTAGTAATGGACCGTCCACTCTGGGGAAAATTAGAGCTTCATTACGGAAGATAAATAACTCGACTGCTGCTGTAGTTTCAGCAGCGTTAAATCATCCACCCTCTTTCTCTCTGTGGTTTTCCTCTTTGTTTAAAGCCCACTGAGAGGGCATGAAGTCCTGGGGTCTGGAAGCCAGCTAACTTCCAACTCCGTTTGACATAACTTAATTTTCTGATCATGTTTTTCATTTGCTGTTGGAATAGACCTCGTAAATCCAAATCGATGACTTTTAGAGGACAATTAAAGACATGCTGATCTTTGCATAAGTCAATGTGAAGGTATTCCAGATCACTCCTGTTTGTCCAATCATGAGGAATGTTTCGTACAGCGTGATTCCAAATTATGTCAGAAACAAACATTGGCATGAAATGGAGAAACAAGGTTTTGATTGGAAGGAAGGTTTATGTTGCATAGCCTTTTTAAATGTGGGATTTCAGATTAAGAACAGCTTTTGCTCATGAATATGAGTGGGTAGTCCGCTTAAAGGAGCAGCCGGGCATTGTGCTCACTGGAGATAAAGAATATCATTGCTTTAAATGTGATGTTCCAAATGTAAATAATTTAAGCATTACCTGAGTGATCACTCTGTGGCCCACCACCTCGACTGAGTCTGTCCAATCACAGCGCTGGACCTGTGTTTATGTGAGAGAACAAAAAAGATATTTAACGCAGTAAAACAGACAGGAGCACTGAGAAATAAGAGCACTGAGTAAAATCGGAGAAGAAAGAGAACAGAGTGAAAACGGCTAAAAACAAGAGCTTTTGCTCCTCACTCCTCACTGCTGTGCGCTCGGGGTCGGGGTGAACAGCGAGCGGCTCATTATCATTTAAAGGAACAGGTGCTGAAAGGTTCTTTACACAGGGGGAGAACACTGCTGTGGGGCTTGTGGGGTTTGGACCAAAGCAGGTCACAGAACTGTGTTCCCTTTTGGAAAAAGGGGAGAATATGCCCATCTTAGTGATTGTAAGCTTAGTATCTTACACACATTCTTTGTTGGATCTGCAGGAAGTGACCCTCAATGCCTGACCCCAGCACAGTGTTTTAGCCATAAAAGAGACTTCCTTTTATCATCTGTTGTGTCATGTTTGTTACAGATTGGAAAGTGTTGTCCTGAGATAAGCCTAAGGTGAGAGAGGCTGAGTCACAGGGACTTGTCAGAAAACGTTTTTTTATTGGGATAATTTTCCGGTTCAGTGGGATTTACTGGCTTCTTCCGCTGGCGTTGGGAAAGAATGGAATGAATGAAGATACTCTCACTCATCCCTGCTGTCATCCAATCACAATGTGGTAACAGTTACGTCTGGATAATGGAATTAGAGCAAAGCAGGTGAGAGAGGAATGACTTACCGGTGGATAACAGTCTGGCACTTGTCTGTAGGGATGTCATCCAATAAAACTTTACAGATTATGCTCTTAAAGCATGCCTAAAAACAACAGGTATAACTTTATCTGAGTTCAGTCTTTTGACCAAACTCAAAATGAATGAACAACAGATGAGCTCCTGTCTCTGACTGTACATCTACACGGTGGACCGACATGGTAGGTGAGTCTAGAGTGGACACCGAAGAAAGCTGAGAAACATGCAGCTTGGATTTAGATAGTAGAACTGAAACCAGTCCTCAAGAGTTTCCCAAATCGTAAACTGTGCACTCTGAGGTCATTTCATTGAAGATTAGTTCATCTGCTTTTGATTTTGTTGCTTATATTTTTGTTTCCACGAGGCCAAGCTTTTGCCCACCCACAACTGATCAAGACTATTATTGTGCCATGCCCCAATGAAGGCCAGAGATAACTGTCTTGAGACCTTGAAGGAATCCTACAGAGGGAAATCTTGGAGCTACAATCGTATTTGATACTGTCAGCTTTTAAGATGCTGAGAGGAGCCAGTTGAGTTAGTCCAGAATCTGATGAAGTTGAGAAGGGCCCAGTCAGATCCTATATCGATATATCACTCAACGGAGAGGGCTGATCCACTTACAGATCCATGTTCCAGTCAGGAGCGTGCTGTGGACCATGAACCAGCCATAACAACGTAACGAGACGCATCACTGAGGCACATTTCAGTCGACATCTTACAATCAGCTTCCATCTGTAACTGAGCCCCATACATAGGGAATTTTTAGGGTGTTTTATTTGTGTCGGCTCCTGTTCATACAAAACGGTGTTTTGGGACAATGCAAAATGAGAAGGAGGAAGAGAGAAAAGGCGATACAAAGAGAATGAAGTGTGAGGAGAAAATGAATGCAGACGGAAAATACGCTGCTGGTGTGGACGAAGACACCTTTGAAAATGCAGACAGAAATCCTCCGTATTTGTGTAGTTTATATGATTTACTGTTCTAATAAGAAGTGCTTTGTGGTCTACGTTAGCCTCGTGATGTCCCCTTAAACACAACACCCACAAATGTAATAATAATATTAAAGTAAAACAAGCTCTTGTATCAGTATCAATAGCTGAGTATCTGACTCAGATCAGAGAATAAAAAAAAACAGATTGGCTCATCCCTGTAGATAAGTAGGATGCCCCCTCTACACCTCTAGTTGGAAGTATACACAGCATGTGCACCTAGGAGGAGCCCCCGCGGTAGACTCAGGGCTCACTGGAAGCATTGTGTCTGCTGGGTGTGGGGATCCCCCTGGAGGATGTTGTGGGAGTGAGAGGGCTTCTTTGTTCACCTTGTTGCAACCAGGACCATGAAATGAAGGCCCAAATTCAAAAGCATGTAGTACAGTGTGTTGTACCTCTACCTTTTACACAAATGTGTTCAATTCCCCTCTTGGGTAAGCACACCACACTTAACCTGTGATATGCCTTGGGCTAGACTCCACATTTTTATAAGAATATCTGCCGAATTGTAAATGTTAAAAAAATAGCAGTGACACTGCACCACCCTGGTAAAATCCAGATGCTAGTGTTGTGAGATGTTGTGATGTTTTCTTTCTTTGATGCATTAAATTCAGACATGGAATGTGAAGCGCATACACACACTTATCAAATCCAGACGGGAGAGACCACAGAACAGACAGTACCCTGCAGTTTCTTTCCAAAATGCCTTCTGGAGTATGTGGACAGTCACAGCAGGGAATGTTTCTATTCTGAAGCTATGTACGACGTCCCAAATCTTTTAAAATTGCTTAATATCCCATTGTTTTATTTATAGATTTGTCCTTTTTTAAGGCATGGTGGGTGGCTTTAGCTTTAGCTTCAGCCAAAGATAGTGACCTTAATAAACCTGTGTTTAAACCAGTGTTTACCCTGAGGAGTGAGTAACGAGTCTGGAAAGATTAGCCATTATCAGCCTTTAATGGCAGTAGATTATCCGTCAGATTCGCAGTCTTCTCGCTAATGCCACTGATGAGCGCACTGGAGCTTATTGAGCAACATTAACATCATTCCAACATCATGATTTTTCACATTAACTGGAAAATGTGATTTGTGCAAAAGGTCACTCCTTTGAACTGTACATTATTTTTCTTCAATAACGTTTACAGATTATATCTTGAGAGATTTACAGACGTGTCAAATTCTGTGAATTGTTTTCACTGAGGAGGTTCTCACACCTCTCGAATCATCCCTCATTGCTGGCTAGCAGCTCCACGTAGAGTCACATTTTAATATGCAGGGAGCCAGCAGTGCTCTAGTTAATCTGATAAGAGTTAAAAAACAATGTTGCAAGGAGTGCTCTCAAATTTAACGCATTTACACATGTGATTAATCTGGAAGCCTGAACTCATTCATTCTTTTTGAACACAAATTAACCATTTTTTATTAAATTTGGCCACAGCTTCCTCCCATAATTCACTGATTTTTCAGTCTTGTGGCGCATTAGCGGTTTTATTAGCGGGTGTAAATGCAGCACGGCTGCTTTTTTGTGTCTGAGGTGTGAGCTGCACACTGCAGTTTTGTCCATTTTAAAAATCGTGTTTGAGATTCATTGCGTTTGAAATGGTTTCCTCTAATCAGACATGCATACAACTCTCCTTATTTATTTTATCTTAAAAAGAAAAGGTAATATTAGCATTTTAACAGAATGTCTTGATTCACATGATCACATGTTTTAATCAGAACTTGTTGGAAGCCGTTTTCCACCTCCAGATGGAGGATGCCAGAAGCAAGCAAACATGACTTTTAATCAGAAACTTGAACAACATCAACTCTTCTAAAAGTCCTGCAATGAGCCACCTGCTGCCACAGTGTCTGCTTTTGTCTGTCTTCTCTTCCTCTCTTTTTATACCTGTCAGCACAGCTTTTGCAGGTGTTTAACATTTGGACATCGCTGGCAGGTAATGAGCCAGATCGAGTGAGGAGAGTTGTGGGCCTCAGCACTGCCTCCATCTGCAGTACATGGTTCTGGGCTCGGCTCCAAACCCCTCCTCTTTGGGTTGAAGTTTTCTCTTCTTCCATGTAGCGAGACCCCTGTGTCCGGCCTCGAGCCACATACACCCGGTTACCTCGGTTTTCTAAAAGGCTGGATTCTGCGGTTGTGCAATGTTGCCATTTGGGTTGGCGTGTGCTCCTTTGGCCGAAGCCAGGCACTAACTGGGTGATGCAGGGCTGTAGGCATGTGCAACTGAACCCTGAGATGATTAATGGGTTTGGAGCCTGTTTGGCATGTTGTAAAAGGTTCGTTAGTAGAGTTAGTGCCTGTGCTGATGAAAAAACCAATCAGATAACGATGCCTATGAATAAAACATGAATTTACAGGTTCAGCTTTGAGCAGAAGAAAGAATTCATGTGCCTGGAGTAGGCTTTTGAGAAGGATGGGATGTTCTGTCAAACATGTTGATTATTTACGCGGCGGGATGATGCTACACACATGGCTATGTCTCCAACTATCCAAATAAAAACCAGGGGGGCCGAGGGATCAAACCCTTATGAAGATGGAGGGACAGTGTGTCCGAATGCTGTTCTGTTTGGTTTACAATACTGTGAAAATGCTACAACAATTCTGTTTCTTAAAGGGGACGTCTGTGATTGTGGGGACCTGCTGCTCTCTCTGGTTTGTTTACATTCAGAAGTGCTGCGCCTTTTAAGGTGGAATGGTATATTTTAAGGAAAAAATTATGGTTGTTTAACCTGTTTAAGCTTTATTCATTGAATTACCACAGAAACCCGTTTATAACTTGAGTTGTTTAGTTTTGTAGCACTTTCAGTCTGTGTTTCCTTTCATGCAGGTAACCGTCTCCCGAATTTGGAGATACTTCCACCTTAAGTTATGTGAATCAGCAAAAATAAGTCAGTATTAACCACCCATAGACCAGGAATAGAGCACCATCCTCGTCTTGGTTCATGCTTTTCAATGTTTGGAGCTCTCTCTGTTGTTTCACTCCAGATGCCTTTTCAATGGCGTGAGCAGAGAGAGAAAGTCTAGAATACCAGACTCGTAAACACATTAGACAGGTTTAGAGTATGCAAACAGACCTCCCAGCCTGCAGCAAACGTTCCCACAACTTTTAGGCCTGTACCCTGCTATCTGGGCTGAGAGCAGCAGATGGGTAGGAAACGACATCTGAATTTTATTAAAATTGTTTTTGATTACAATCGAGAATGTTGCCTTTTTAATTGTAGATACAATATATGAAAAAGATATGTTGTTAATTTTTGCCACAAGTCCCTGGGCTTGCTGACCTGAGTGCTCATGGTAAAATATGTGTGTACCCCAGGTAACGAGCATTTAAGTAACTGCACTTTCACCAAACATGTACCCACTGATTAGTCTGTCTGTCTGATCAGTTACGGATGAGAGCAGGCTGGCGTCCCTCTGTTTGACTGACGCTTCTCGCTGTGTCCAGCTCTTAGCTCGGTTTTGTTTTTGTTCCGACATTTGTTGGATTTTTGTGTGAATTTTTTGGATCTGTCAGGATGTCTGAGTACGGCGAGTCTGCTGTGAGATCTGACCATGTTTGTGTGTGTGTGTGTGGCAGGGCCTGGTTTCTCCTTCGCTGCCTGTCAGTTAGCTCTTTGCTAAACTCCAAAGCTAATGAGCCTGCTTACGAGGGGAGCCAGTCTCCATTGCTGCTGTTTGGCTGGGACTGTAGACAGGAGTTTATGTTTGATGTCGTCACAAGTGGTTTGTGTCTGTTGTTGCTGTTGCGGATGATGACCACAGGTCCATTGAAACTGGCTCGCTTAAAGTTGAGGTGATAGCCTAGGATTGCTGGAATGTGTCCTGACCTCACCTGTTTATGCACCTACCTTGCATCTTTCCGCCAAAGCACTTTTTCCATTAGAGGAAAGAGGGGAAAAAAAAGTTTCCATTCGCTGTTTAGCTGAAACAATGCGTTTGCACCTGGCATTCCTTCACCCTCCCACCTTTACCCTGGAGCGGAGCTTCAGCCAAGCCCGAGCAAACTCATAAATGTCTGCGCCTTTAGGGCAGAGGAACACTTTTACACCTTCACACCTGCACAGGGAACCCCCCCCTCAACATCCAGCGGACCGCTGCACAGCCAGGTCCCATCCCGCTGCCCGGTGCACTGTGCCGAATCCCACGGAGGGCTCGGGTTTCTGGACTTGCTGTTCTGCCAGCGCTTGATCATGATGTGGATTGAGCCCTGTTCACAGTACCTCCCACAAACACACACAAACACACCCCGATTGCTCTGTTTTGTTCTGAGGTTGAAACAAAGGCTGGATTCTGTGGTTGTGTAATGTTGGTATCTGGGTTGGCGTGTGCTCCTTTGGTCTGGAGGCATGTGCAACAGAACGCTGAAATGAAACATAGGTTTGGAGCCTTTTGCAGTGTGATAAGTTGTGGAAATAGACTTGTCCACACTCACGTCACCGATGGATTTTTTTCACAGCGACTCTTACAAGCTACAGTATGTTTTCTAGAATTTTTATGGGAATCGTTTTAAACCTATGGAGGAATTGTACCTGACATTATTTGGTGTCTCTACATAACACTGAATTTCCTGAGTAGACTGTTGCAGTATATGTTTATACCCACATCAACACATCACCAACAACAACAGGGTTTATGTGGAATCTCTGGGTTGAAGGGAGGGACAATCCGGAGAGAATGAAGGAGACAGATCGAAGGAGAACATCATCACCCCCTGAGTGTGCAGCTGTTAGAGCAGGGAGTTATTGCCAAAACTGTTAATGATTATTGTCCCTTATTTACATCAATCTCAATATTTATCCTGATATATATAATTTGTTAAAGTATTTTAAAGAACATCCTTCTAAAAATATGAAGACAATATACGCCACATGTTCATTACTGTACAGTACTTTTATTGTCTGAAAATAATCTACACGCGCACAGTTTGAAGAGGACTCTAATCTACAAGAAAATAATTCACTGGAACTATGTTATTTCAGTTATCCTCCTCAAATGATGGGTACTCATTTTTAACATAATTTCCATAAAATACTGATCGGTTATCTTCCCCGTGTCATGAAAACGTTACCCGCTCAAGTATTCAAAGAAGCAGAAAGACTAACAGGATTAAATTAAGAAGCTCAAAAAACACACTCCCGTTCCAACGTTCTGAGCTGTAAATGTATTGCCCTTAACCCGTTAGAAGGCGCTTAACAAAAGGAAAACTGGAACACTTACAGAGAGAAGCTGATCTGTGGCGTCAGATCCAGTTCAAATATCGAGGACGGGTAAAAACATTGCCTGTCATTTCCTTGCACTAAGTGTGTTTTTCTCTGTACAAGGAAATGATACTTATTCTCTGCTCATGAGGCAAGTTTCTGCGCCTGAATTCTGACAGGGGGCACTATTCCTGATCACGCAACACACAATCCACCGCGTATATGTTTAAACTAAATGAACGTGCAAACAAAATACTCCCAAACACAGAGAGAACACAAGACTATCGCATATTTTTAATTCAATTAAAGATATTATTGTCTTGTTTACACATTCTGCATCATACGTTCTCATGCATTCATTTACCGTATTAGCATCAGTATATGCGCCTGCTTCTGAAGGTGGTGCTAACAGCAAATAGAAGCGAATGTTAACTGAATTTCTTGCCCAAAGCGTATTATTGTTCTCAAGCACAACATGGATTGCAAAATAAATTTAGATTGTTTTATCGCCCAGCACTAGCTGTTAATCGAGTATGAAAACATAAGCAAATAAAAGATTGCAGCAATGAGGCAGAGACAACCAAACTGTCCTGTTATAGTTAATCAGAACTAGAAAAGTTGTACTGGTGATATAGCGTAGTGGATAACAACCACATTCCACACCGGTTTTGTGAGAAATTCTGTTCTTACAAAGCATTAACAAGTTTGACCCTAAATGGCACCCCCTAGTGGAGAACCTTCAGCCTGCTAAATGCGAGCGAGTAAGTTCCAAGCCATTTCCATTTAATAAAGCACTGTTTTCACAAATCAACGCAAAGAGAACGTGTCTCGTCCAGTCAGACTGAGTGGTTGAGAAATGTTGTAGAAACGGAAATAAATTCAAAGAGACTGGAACAAGAATGCTTCATGTTTTTCATGTGCATCTTTACAGCCAAGTGTTGCCACTGACGTCAGCCTCCACTTGTACCAGCCTGAGAGTCGCCTGGAGGGTGGTGAGGTCACAGTCCTTTAAAACCTTTTGGGAGTGTTTTGCATGTGTTAGATTTTGAATGTGTTGGTATTTACAAAATATAATGTTTTTCAGTGACAGCATGAGAAATATATTTTGTGCTTTTGTTAAATAAAGCTTCAGGGACGTTAACACACCACAGATTTTTATTATTGTTGCATTTACTAAGATTCCCAGGTTTTCCGGAAACTGTTTGTGTGACCCATTCAGCAGCCAACTGAAAAATTATAAAGTTGAATACAAATTAAGATGATGCAAATTTATGACACTACAATGATGTCTGATTTTGTGTTAGTTTTAGTAGGACTTCGCCGTAGTAGGCGTCTTCAAGGTGGTTCGTTACGATCACTGCCAATTGCTTTGGCACAATCGAGGAGCTTAGCGGACACTGATGTAAGCCACTGGTTTCTTTAGAAAGTGATTTCTCTCTTGTCATGAGTTGGACCCTGCCTTGTATTAATTTTATGCTTCTGCTGTAATCCACACTGTCCGTTTGGTGCCAGATCCTGGGTGTGACGTCAGCCATACCGTCTTATTAGGCCTTCGTACACAATAGCCTTTATTGCTCCAGCTGTTTGCCAGCAGTAATGACGGTGGTACGTTGCCCATCATGATAATTGGACTCCAGGGGCTTGTTCATTTCCACTGCTCTCAATTCGAATTCACACATCAACCGCAGCTCTAGACATCTGAATGTTTGGAGTCTGATTTAAACTATTGGCGTCTGGAAGTGAAGAAGAAGAAAGACGTCAGTAGGAACACTTGGCTGTGAAGGTGCATGTGACCAGCACGTAGTTTCAATGATTTTTTATTTATTTTCTATTCCTACAGTCTTTCTGATACTATAGAAACACCATCGGATCGATTGAGACATGTTTACTTGTGATTTGTACGTGATAACAGTGCTATTCTTGTGGAAGTTGCATAGCAAAAGAGACCTTATTTAAACTCACTCGCTCACATTTAGCAAGCTGACAACTCTCCAGAGGGGGGCGCCATATAAAGTCAAAGCATTTATTTGAAATGTTTTTGAAGTTTGAACTGTTGAGAAGTATTACTTTTATTGATTTAAACATGACTTGGAGCCGAATAAACACAATCTGCATGTTACAACCTGAAGGCATTTTTAGGTTGAACTTATAGCACTTTTTTTGTGTGTGTTTGTGTGTGTGTGTACTATTACTATTAAAATGTATATGTTTTTGTGCTTTGTGTTTTGCTACAGAGAAAAAAAGCTGCACTGGCACCTCAAGATCTACTTCCCTCAAAGCAGCGCAGAATACACTGCCAGGTAAAGTACAGTATGTCTGCTAAAGTCTCTCACAGGCTCAAGTGTTATCATGATATGGCATTTCCTAATGACTCTAGACTTGGAGTGGGCTTTATATCGGTGTGGGTAATTAATTTGCTATATTTCGGTTATTATTGTGTTTTTAACCTAATTCCGTTGATAATATTGTGGAAGGTTCTGGGAATCTGTAGAAATCTTTTTCCCTGTAGGGCAAGGCCGAACACGGCTGTTTAATAGGTGAGACATTCAAGACTTTCGATTCAAGCGATTGAATTGGTGAATATAACCACAGTGTCTCAAGAGGACTTTGGAACGTTAACACAGTCTGCTGCTGGTCTTTTTTCAGTGCGTTATGTAAATGAAAGAAAATAAAACCAGGAAAATGCTGTTTCTGTGGGTTTTCTGGGGCTGTGATCAGCAGGATGATGGGAACCTGCTGTAAACAGTGGTTTAACCATGACTCTGTCCTGCCTCTATCCTTTTATCACTGGCTCTTGAGCTGAATTCACCCATGATGTGGGAACCAAGCCCCTACGGCACCCTCCGCTGATGATGTATCCTCGGATTTACTTTTGTAGACAGTGCTTGTGCTTGATTGGCTTGCCATTAAATGAATCAATGTGGGCGTCTATGTTTAAAACAGTGTAGAATCGGACACATCCAGGCCACTAGGGGTCAGTATAATGTAAAGAAGAATCCTTGGAGAAAATGTCTCATTGCACATGCTTGTTTTTTTTTTCTCCACAGAGTGGCGGAGGACCGAGATCTGGAGCAGATCCTCAATGACTACATCCATCCCACGGAATCAGACCCAGTGAAGAGGCAGAGGTAACCCCCAAGCGCACGTGGACTTTGTCTCTTCTGAGTACTTCCTACTCTTCTCGCCTTCCTCTTCTGTAGTTGCTTTGTTCTGATTAGAGTCACTGTGGTCCAAGGCTATAGTCACAATATATACGGAGGTAAAAATTAATATATGACATTCAGTAAGCTCACAATCCAATCAGAACGCTGCCCAGTGTGTAGCCAATCACAGAGCAACAGATTGCAATGCCTTCTGTTAATCTGAGTAGATATAACCTGCCGGTTCAGCTTTGGGCTTCTTTCCCCCTTAGGGTTATGTCAGGAATCGCCTGGAAAAAGTCTGCCATAGGGTCCTTAATATTACGAAGCTGCTCTTCATATTCCTGGGCATTTATTGTTCAAATTTTCTGTTCCACTTTAAATGGTGCCACAGTTACATTTGTGAGTCTGTTTATTTTAGGGTGGACTGGATGAATGAAACCTGCATTCCCGTCTTTTTGGCTTTTGTTATACCCTACATTAGACATTTCCGTTATTTCCCAGTTTCGTGTGCGGATTTTCCCGTTCCACCTTAAAGGGTGCATTACGTTCTGGTGACTGCACCATTTGATTTGGAACGGAAAAATAAAACTAATAATAGAATGTAGGCAGATCTTTAGAGGTGCTTTCTGACGTAATGTTGCAGGGAATTAGTAACAGGAAAGTCTCCTTTAATGTTCTTAAATAAAGAACCTCAAATTGAAACCGTGGTTGTATTCACTTGCTGTGACGGACCTCTCAATAAAATCTCAAGTCCTCATGGTAGTAATTGAGAGATGAAGATTAACACGCTGCTGGACTCTGTTCCTCAAAATAAAAGCCTTGTCTCATTCCCTGATTGTAAACAGAACAAAAGGAAAGCAGAGAGACAATAGGAGCATATTTACAGGGCTCTTTAGGGACTGCCTGTGGAGCTGAATGTGCTGAAGGCTTCGTTTATGTGGCTGGGGTTTTACGCCCTGCTGCTCTGTCCACAGGCCAGGTCTCGTTAAAGTGGCTGTTTTAGGGTGTAAATATAGAAATGAGATTGTGTCTGTGGTTCTGGGGCTGTCACCAGGCTCCTAAATCCTAACTATGTGATAATAAGGCAAGAAATCAGCAGCAGCGCAGGACGTGGTGCTGGAGGACTCTGGGTTTTTGACCTTTGTTTCAGAGGAGTGGGTTTGGTGGACGGCAAAGGCCCACAGTGGAGTGATGCCATTCCCAGACGAGGAGACGGGACACTGTGTCGAGTTTAGAGCGAGACATCTGTGGTGAAACAAAGATAAAAGCAGACAACAGTGAGATAATGAATGCTTCTGCAGCTGTAGACGTGTCATTCCCCTCGACGATATCAGAGATCTGTGCCTCCATGGTCACAGCGGCGATAACTTGGCAAAACAAATACAGGTTCAAAACAGTGGAGAGAGATTTCTTTGAGAGGCAGATGTTTGCTTCTTGTTCATAATTTTTGTGTTAAAATGTTCAGTGGGCCAGCTTACATGAATCTTCCATTCCACCTTAAATTGGCAACTAGGACAGAGTGAAGATAGCACTAGCTTTGGCAATACACCCCTTTTTCCATACATTTTTTGTTTAAAACACACACACCAAGTGTACTTCATTTCATTTCACCTACGATAGCGAAAGGCAACCTGTTTTTCCTGCATTTCCAAGAGTTTAATGTCCATTTCCACCTTAACTTTGACCACTAGATAAAGCTGATGTTAATTTCCCATATTCCACAATCTGGTTTCTGGTCATGGAAACTTTTTAGGTCTGGTAAAATCTGTTAGTTAGCTACTTCCATGGCTCCAGCAGGTTGTGTTTGTGCCTGTTGTGTGTCGTATCTGGCAACCCGGGGTGTTCAGACTTCGCTGTGATTGGACAGTGGGCAGGATCTCAGGCCAAAAAACATAGTGTTCCGCTCTAGGACGGACCTCTTCAAAGAGAATATCCTGGATTCAGCACTGCTATTAGAGACACCAGTGCTTCAACTTAACATGTATTCTTTATCTATGATGATACACCCTGGTCATTTATGATTTAGTACAGTAAATATATTACAGATTGCTCCTTTAAAAGGTTCATTTGTATATATTTTTCCTCCTGGTCACTGCCAACATGAGCAAAACGTCCCCAAGCAAAAAAACAAAAAAATGGGGTCAATGCATAGACTCCCCTGCAGATTTTCTTCTGCAGTATGTTGCTGAAATATCTCCAACCCTACCTGTCTGTGTCCTCTGGCTGCACACAGTACCCCAGCCTCTGGGGAATAGAGGTGAACTCATGCTTCCTTCAAAAAATGTGTGCCCAGCCCACCATTTATGTTTAAATACTTTGGAGGGGAATGTAAACTGCCCAGATCTATCTTATCAGTGTCAAACTAGCACTGTGGGTAGTAATGAGGAGAGAGGGGTCCATCCTACCCACCCAGAGAGCAAGGCCAATGCTCTCTAGGACTCTGACGGCTGAGGCATCGACTGGGTTCGATCCTCCTTCCCAGGGATAGGGACGACACTTAGACCAGTGGAAATGCTCTGAATGACGAATCCTAAATATGCTTCGCCAAATTTGAAACCCTTCTCCTTCACTGGAAAGTTATGTTTATGGAGATATGTGGTTTTGTTTGGACAAAACAAGATTCCGATAACATTTTGACTGTTCCTTCGTATCTGCGTACGATATTAACAGAAGAATGCACAAACACAGACCCTGACATTGTGTGGTCTGGTTACAGATGACTCTTCCAGTGAAATCCACTCCATCGAAGCTGCACTTGTTGGCTGCAGGAGAGGAATGAAAATGATGAAGTGATGAAGAAGAGGGATAAATATAGTTCGGAACGCCGTTGAGACTGCATGGAGAACTCATCAAGTCCTGAAACTCCTTCCCAGCCCAAACCGCGTTCTGTTATTATTAAAATTCTCGATGTGTGTGTTACGTAACTTGGCCAGGGGAGTGCGTTCCTTGTGGTTGAGGAATGGTTCGGTTCTGGTCCTGAGGAGCGTCCTGCTGTTCCACCTGTCCACCTGTGGTCAGTTCTGGCGTGGGTTTCTCAGCGAGGCTATGAGGAGTGTGTGCGTTTGATCGGAGGTTAACCTCCTCATTGTGGGTTTCTGAACAACGCAGATGCTCTCGACTGAAGAATCACACACAGAAACAAACACAGCATGTGAAGATGAAGGTTCACTCTCTCTGAGTGAGTCACGGCACAAAGAACCCAAACATCACCGTTAGAGCAGCGCGAGGGAAACGTGCCGTCTGGTCCAACGTGACTAGTTCCTCTCTTTCCCCAGCCTTGCGTCAGGGAGGCTGGCCAAAACAAAGACATTAAGACCTCCGTTTTTCCATTTTTCCTAGTTTTTCAGAAGCTTGTGCATTTCTTACAGTAACAACTCAGAACAGACACACACACACACTTCCACTGTGCGGCTGTGTTTTGTTTCAGTGGGAGGGCAGCTCCTTGTCCAAGAAGTTAAGAGAATTTAGTAGGACTAACCCATTTCAGCGTTCAGAATTATTAACAAGAAAGATTTAAAACCATGGTAATTGATGGCAGTCTGCTGAAGGATGTGACCAGGGCTTTTCTGTGGTGTAACAGAGTAAAACTGGGGTATAAACAGGGAACAAACACAGGGTAAATCCAGGGAATCAAGAGGGTATAGCTAGTGTACAAACATGGAATCAATGCGGTACAACTGGAGTATCACCAGTTTAAATCGCAGAGTATAACTGGGGTATGACCAGAGTAAACAAGGGTAAAACTGGGGTATGACCGGAGTAAACCCAGGGTAAAACTGGGGTATGACCGGAGAAGACCCAGGGTAAAACTGGGGTATGACCGGAGTAGACCCAGGGTAAAACTGGGGTATGACCGGAGTAGACCCAGGGTAAAACTGGGGTATGACCGGAGTAGACCCAGGGTAAAACTGGGGTATGACCGGAGTAGACCCAGGGTAAAACTGGGGTTTGACCGGAGTAGACCCAGGGTAAAACTGGGGTTTGACCGGAGTAGACCCAGGGTAAAACTGGGGTTTGACCGGAGTAGACCCAGGGTAAAACTGGGGTATAACCGGAGTAGACCCAGGGTAAAACTGGGGTATAACCGGAGTAAACCCAGGGTAAAACTGGGGTTTGACCGGAGTAGACCCAGGGTAAAACTGGGGTATAACCGGAGTAGACCCAGGGTAAAACTGTGGTATAATCGGAGTAAACCCAGGGTAAAACTGGGGTATAACCGGAGTAGACCCAGGGTAAAACTGGGGTATAACCAGAGTAGACCCAGGGTAAAACTGTGGTATAACCAGAGTAGACCCAGGGTAAAACTGTGGTATAACCGGAGTAGACCCAGGGTAAAACTGGGGTATAACCGGAGTAAACCCAGGGTAAAACTGGGGTATAACCGGAGTAGACCCAGGGTAAAACTGGGGTATAACCGGAGTAAACCCAGGGTAAAACTGGGGTATAACCAGGCTAAAATCAGTGTGTGTTTGTGTGTGTTTGTTTGCAGGCTGAAGCTGTATGTGCTCTCTTCTCCTGATCAGCTGTGTGTGTTTATGAAGTCGGAGAAGAGGCAGCCCGGCTCAGAGAGGTGAGAAACCACTGACCCATTTTGTGGGTTGACCACTGAACTGGACTCTCTCAGGTTACAAATGAGTTTCTGTGGGAAACCAAACAGTGAATTAAAACGTGCAGAAAAGTTAAACCTCAGCCACATACAATCGTTGTTTCCTTAGTCATACCGTTCCCACTTTAAAAAAAAAAATGCATAAACAAACCAGAGAACAGCGTTTCCCCACAACCCTGTCCCCAACCCTAAACCTGCTTCTAAACGCAGCACTACATTTAAAAATAAACCTTAACTTTAAACTTAAACCTAACTCTTAGGTCCAAACGTTTAGAATCAGCGGTGTTTTGTGCTTGTTTACAGCTGATGCTAACTAAACTAAACTAAACATAATGCTAACCTAAATACTACACTTTAATGTAAGTGCATTTATAATAATGTTAGTGCAGGTTAAATACTGTTACTAGATCTAACTTTAAGCTTAAACTTAAACTTAAACCCAACTGTAAGCCCCAAACATTCAGAAACAGCAGTGTGTTTGTGTGTAGCGCAGATGTTAACAGAAAATAGCTGTTTCTGTGGGACATAAGAGTTAGTCACCAGTGGATGGGAGCTCGCTTGGAGGACAATAACAAAGTTTGAGGAAATTTAATATTTTAAATGTTAACTAATCATTTTAACAAATTTGGCCACAACTTCCTCCTATAATTCACTCTTATTTACACAGTCTAGTGACACATTAGCCGTTTTATCTAGCGATGTAAACACTGTTTACTGTTGAGTTCAGAAGGTAGTTTACCTTTAATTTAGACTGAAATATGAATTAAATCCCAAAACAAAAAGCTCCTGTTTCCATGACTGAGGGATGAGGTGCGCTGTAGCGTTACATTTCTGTGTTAAATCCTCTGTGTTTGATGCTAAAGCTCCCCCTGGATATTTCACACAGCAAATTAAGAGATTCAAATTCAAAAATCGTCAAAACTACACTGAGATATTTTACTAAAGTAAGTGATTTTACATTGATTCTTTTGTTTTATATTTAATTTTTATTTATAAACATTTGTAATTGATCGACAGCCCCCTAAATAAATAGCTACACGATTCTGGAGCGCTGTTTTAAGTAGCGCATAGTCTTGTCAGTGGAAGTCGTCTATGATTAAAAGGGTGAGCCGCTCAGGATTAGAGCGTCTGCTGAAAGCTGCTGGTGTAAATGTAGTAACAGTGAAATTAATCCACTACTCATTAGTCTTTAAAGGCCTTGGGGTGCTTTACATTTCCCAGACACCTTCATAAGCTCTACTTCACACGGAGGTCCCTTGTGCTCCCTGTATTTGTGAGGTGATTGACAGCGTGTTGTAATGGTGATGGTGACAGTGACTCCGCCCTTTTGGCCTCCTGTAATGATTTTTACCTCCAGGAGGGGCGAAGGAACTTGACACTAATAACAGGAAGCAGCCAGAGAGCATGCCAACACACACACACACACACACACACACACACGTTTAGCAATATTGTATTACTAAACTTTAGAGTACTTCCACTGAATATACACCAAACTGCCGCTTTGTTTCTGCACTCACTGCCCATTCTCTCAGCTCCACTGACCACACAGGAGCACTTTGTAGATCTACACTTACAGACTGGAGCCCTCCTGTTGCTCTGCATACTTTGTTAGCCACCTTTCACCTTCAGCGCTCAGGACCCCCACAGAGCAGGTGTGATGTGGTGATGGATCATTCTCAGCGCTGCAGTGACACTGACGTGGTGGTGGTGTGTTAGTGTGTGTTGTGTCCTGACTCACTCTCACACACACCACCTTGTCTTATAGTGTCTTGTGAAGACATTGGGTCTCTGTACAGGGCTCATTAGACAAGTTAGTGCACACACACGTTCTCAGTTTTTTCCACTGAGATTCAGAGGTGGGGGGGGGTGTTATAGAAATATCTGAAATGCTGCAGTCAGCAGTTAGAGGCTGGTAGCTTAGGTGTTAAATACATCTAATGAGAGCAATTGAAATAACATGCACTCTCTATGGGGTAGCCTATTTATACACACACACACACACACACACACACACACAAAATTGTGCTCTGTATGCGCTCTGATTACTTTCTGACAGCAACATGACCCTGTCATACCAAAGTATCATTACCTCCTGTCAGTGCTTACATAAGTCATTCCCCCCAGAGGAACAGAGAGTACCAGACACAGGGGGAGGGGGGGGGGGGGGGTGAGTGGAAGAGAAAGATGCAGAGTGGCAGGAAAACGATAAACAAAGAAAAACAACAGATATGAACAGAAGAAGCGTGTGCAAGACTGGGATAAACTGCGAGTGACAGCGCGTCTCCTGTGTCTGAACACGATGAACACAACCCGTGCTGTCCCTGCTGCCCCTTGGGCCTTTTGACCTGAAGTGTGAACCTACACTACGTCACGCCAGATTTTAAGTTTGGTGAGGGTCTGGCTGCAGATTACATTACATTTCCAGAGATATTCCAGTGTCCAACCCCCTCTCACAGCTCAGTCGACCCAGGTGTAGGCCCTGAGTGGTGTGTGTGTGTGTGTGTGTGTGTGTGTGTGAAGTGTTTTAGATGCTGTGTGTACATGCTGCAGTTGAATAATTAATCTAAGCGGCTGAAGATGGGATGCAGATGTGTAAACGTTGACTAATTGGTGGTCAATATTTGTTTAAAGTGTGGAAATACAGGAAGAAATAACAGAGAAATGTAGAAAAACAGAGGTAAATACATTTGAAAAAGCAAATATAGCCCAAATAAAATGGTGAATGTTGTTGATTAATGGATGTGTGTCCATTGCATTTTTCTTCATACATTAAATATATATTTATTTGCGTTTATTTATTGATATTTGACTTATTTTTTGTGGTTATTTGTCCATCCTCCAAACAGCGAGTGATTTCTGTGAAACGGGTCACGTTGGGTGACACCTTGTTGACTCTTAAACACACACACACACACACACACCTCTCCCAAAGCGACCGTGTTAGAGCCTGAAACAGGCCGCTGTGCTAAAGTTAACCCCCGGCCCGTAAACGTCCTCTTACTGGAAATCAGGACAGGGAGCACAAGAGCGCCTTTCACCTCGGTGCGGTTTGTTTGTTTACAAAGTGGTCGGAGATTATTCCTTCATTTTTCCCCTCATTTCTGTGTCTCGGTTCAGTTCAGAGAAGAGCTCCCTCCCCCTCTCTGAGCCCGGCCGGACAACCACAGCGAGCAGGAGCGAGAGAGAGGGGGAGATAAAGAGGCAGCGAGAGAGTGACAGGCAGACGGAGTGAAAAAGGAAAAATAAAAACTGAAGACTGATGATCCTAAATGACTGTTTTCCATGCGGAGCAGATGACAGTGTTTGACTCCGCAGCGTTCCAGCAGCGTTCCCCATCCCACAGAGAGCATAGCTGTGGTCAGCAGCTCACTAATACTCCGACACACACAGCCCTTTCCCACACACACATTCTTCAGGCCCGATGCGGCACGAAAGCCGAAAGGGCTTGAAGACCCAACTCCTCCTGGTCTCGAGATTTTTGCAGCTTTTTCCACTGTGTGGTCCCTACACTATGCTACTGTTCTCTCGTGGTTCAGAGCGAGTCGAGTAGGGACTAAACCGTGGCGTGTAAACCGTGCAGAGCGCTGATTGTTCAGAGAGAGTCGTCACTCTACGCCACGCAACGCAGACGACCAGCACCAACTCTCCATCTGTAAAATCTCCAGCTGCAGCAGAGATCACGTTTGTTTTTATCCGACTCACGACGGCAGCTCGTAAAATGACGCCGTGGTCTTTTGAAGAGGTTCAAACGCTCCTTGGATCGGTGGCCGACGAAAGAATCCAGCGAGAGCTGGACGCTGCAACAAGGAAGGAACAAACTCTACTGATCTGTCTGAACTGATGACGGAGCTGTGTTCAGTCCCCAACAACAACAACACGCCAATACACCATGAGTAAACACCGCTTAACGTTACCACCGCCGTTGTTGTGGTTTTCAAAGCCCACTGTTCCCCTTAGAGACTGAGATTTGAGATAACACCCAATACATTTCTGGGGTTGTGCTGGAAAAAAGAACAGGGACCATGGACAAAAAGTGAGTAGAGTTGTGTAGAGTAGATTCCATACAGTGGAAAAGCCCAGTGATGCCACAGCCCTCCGTATCCTGGAGCCCCGAGGAGGAGACGCCTGGTGGGATTTTACAATGAAGTCTCAGACTAGCACTTTGTTACTTTACTGACCTTTGCTTTGTGTTGTTCCTCATTTTTGTGGCAGGTTCCACAAGCTGGAGGTGAAGAAGAGTCTCCGTGAGAACCTGATGTTTAAGACAGTAGTGGAGTACCCAGAAGTCTACGTGGTGCTGAAGGAGCACTGTCAGGAATACCTCACTAGATTCCCAGGTGAATAATGCAGCACAGCAGTCTCTCAGCTCTCAGCCTCACACACTCCTCACTAAAGCTCTCAGAGCTGCCATCAAATCGTCACAGCAATGGTCTGACATAGCATGTTGTAACTGCAGCAAAGTTGTGGGTGATACCCTAGTATACAGTGTAGAGTGTAGCTACATTAGCTTCGTAGCTGCGGTGAAAAGAAGCCTTGACTGATGGGCTCTGTTTAAGTTGGGGGCTGGGGTGGGGGACAGTCGGAGGCTGACATTTGACCCAGAACTAGGGTTTTTAAGGCTTGGCCGATGTTGACGTCTTTGTCCTCGTCCGATGGATTAGGGTCTGGTCCAGAGGGGCCTCGTTAGACCGTCATTACAGCAGTGGACAGATCCTGAGTCACACGGCCAGTTTTTCAGTCTCCATGTTACTCACCAAAACATCAGCCACACACACCCACACACACACACAATGGTGTATCTGTGAATTGTGGGGACATTACATAGAGTTCCCTTGTTTCCCTTCGTTTTTGCAACTTTAAATTTTCCATAATTAATTAATTCTAGCTCAACTTTAAAACCTTGAAACACATCTTCAACTAAAAATGTAATGATAACATTGTGGGGACCAGCTGGTGGTCCCCACAAGGAAGAGAGGTCCCCACAATGTGATTTTATTCCTGGGACAAACAGACTGGTACACACACACACACACACACACACACACATCTCTAGAGACATATCCTGGCATCGTCCACCAGCCAGAAAGTGTCATCATACTAACACACTCTTCCTCTGAGGGTTGGTCTCCAGTGTCCAGGCTTTATTTCTTCTGTAATGTTTAGGGTCAGTGTGCCTGGAAACAGGCTTTGCGTAACACTGTGTGTGTGTGTGTGTGTTGCTTAAGGAAGGGCCTTATTCAGCTGTCTCTATCTACATCTATCATATTATACTAGCGTAGAGCATGCAGCCAAAGATGCACCACACACTGCTCAGAGAGAGAGAGAGAGAGAGAGAGAATATGTAACCAGTCTGAGATCTTTTCTCATTTTTTAAGAGATTCACACATTATCAACAATAAACTAACAAATAATAACACACTCCTCCAAGTGTGTTAAAGCCACTCTTTAGTTTGGTGTGTGTGTGTGTGTTTGTGTGTGTGTGTAAAAGTACTGAACCTTGTCCAGCCTGGGTTTGGACGCCCCTGCAGTGGACGAGGGCTGAGATCCGGCCAGCTATGAAAGTTTAGTCTATAATCTGAATACACACACACACACACACAATGGATGTGCTTGTCCTACTGTGATTTTAATGCTGTCCAGATACAGGACGTCCCTCACTGAGGAAATGACCCCCTGAGACGGCTCTCCACTCCTTTAGAGGCTGACTGCGCTGAAGGGGAGGGTCTTTACCGAGGAGGGGGTGGGGGCATAAATGTATCGCTAACTCTGATTGGCTCTGTGGCAGAACTGACATCACTTACGCAGAGTTTAGTCCCGCCCACTAAAAATAACTGTCACTGCAACGAATCTCTCAAAAGGCGTCGTTTTCTCTGATTCATCCCTTTATTGTTTTACTGAGACTGTGAAGGACACTGCTGCGGAGATTTTAGGGTAGTAAACACACACACACACACACACACACACACACACAAACTCAGTTCTGTACGAGGAACACAGTCTCAGAGGACCCTCGGTGGAGTCAGCCCCTCAGGGTCTATTCCAGGGGTGTGTGTGTGTGTGGTTGTTTGTGTGTGTGTGTGTGTGTGTGCGTATGCCCCAGCTGCACTTTTCCTACAGCTAACAAGGCTCCTTCTTACACTTACCTCATCAGCTCATTCCACAGACCCCCACAGCTTCACACACACACACACACACACAGGATGTTGTGTAAGAGATAAACTTCATGGAACATTTTTTAAAGTTGTTCACTCCCCCGTTCACTCGCTCCCTCACTCACACACATGCTCCCTCATTCATTCACCCACTCACTCACTCACACACGTGCTCCCTCATTCAGTCACTCACTCACTCACACACATGCTCCCTCATTCATTCACCCACTCACTCACTCACACACATGCTCCCTCATTCAGTTGTGAATGAGTCTGGACGTTCTAGAACAGTGTGAAAGAGCATAACTTTGTAGAACAGCATCAATGATAGAGAACATTCTGGAACAGTGTTAGCAGGGTTTGTCTAGATCTGTGTCTCTAGACCATTCAACAGTATGAATGGGAAGATGTTTTAGAACAGTGATGGGAGAGAACGTTGTAGAACCTTGTGAATGAAACGGGGCGTTTTAGAACAGTGTGATTGGAGAGAAGCTTCTGGAACCGTGTGAATTAGAGAGAACACTAGTGAACTGATGTGAAGGGCTGTATAATCCAGAACATTGTGAATGAGGCTAGAACCTCGCACACACACCACACACACACACACAGGGATAAAACAGTTACACACTGTACTTAGACTGATGTGTGTGTGTGTGTGTTTTGTTACAGAAAAGAAGAGCGCAGTGCCATCCACAAGCTCCACCCCTGGGGGAACCCCACCTCCACCCTCTTCCAGACAGGATCCAGAGGCTCCAGAGAGTCGGAAACATACAAAGAAGGGGAGGACTGGTGATAAATCAGAGACAGAGGAAGGAGAGATTAGGAGTGAGGAAGATGATGATGATGATGAAGATGATGATGATAAGCAGCATGTCCACATTGTTGCTCACATCACAGAGAAAAAGGGCACGGACACAGATCTTCGTCTTTCTCGTGAAGATGGAAGTTCTGGTGATGATGAGGATGATGATGGTGGTCAGGTCAGCATCACTAATGGCCAAACTGTAACCATGGAAACAAACGTCCCACATCCTCATTGTGAAGGTGTTGAGATTGTGGCTGAAGATCAGAAGGTAACCATGGAAACAGTTGACCCTCCACCTCCTGCTCATGCTCCTGTTGACCGGACCAGTGCTGGTCATTCTCATGGTGATGCTGACAGTGCTTCCTAAAAGGTAACCATGGAAACGGTTTGACCAACATGTCACTATGTTGCAGTGTGTGGTCAGTGTGGTCACTCATCATTGGTGTTTATAACAGCGCCAGAATAGTTATGGAGTCCTTCCTCCACCTTCACTCTGATGACCATTGTTCTCTTCGTCAGGTAAAGTTTCCATCCCATGAAGAGGATGGACCCAAGGAAGGACCACTTACACTGACTGACTATGTACTAGTGTTTTTTTGAATGAGAGGTCACTCTCTTTGACATGGTACCTCATGGGGGGGTTATGTTTGTTTATATTTCTGTGGCCCCTGGTAAATAAACAGCCACACTGCTTGCTGTGAGGGACTTTTATTTTGATATTGTGTTTTTTATTATTATTATTATTATTTGTTTTATATAAAAAAGGGACTGTCCTTGTTATTTCATATTAAAAGGACAATCTACAACACACTGATGATGTCCACTGTTGTAATTTCTGACTGTGTGTGAGTCTCTAGCACATACACTATATGGACATAAGTATTGGGACACCGTTTATTTCATTCCTTGCTCTATCTACAGGCATTAACATCAAGTTGGTCCAACCTTTGCAGCTTCCACTCTTCTTGGAAGGCTTTCTATAAAATTTAGTAGCGTATGTCTGGATTGTTGCCCGTTCGTCCTGAAGAGCATTTGTGAGTTCAGACACTGATATTTGATGAGAGGGTCTGGCTCACAATCTCAGTTCTAGTTCATCGCAACTGTTTTGGATGAGGCTGAGGTCATGGCTTTGTGGGGAGCCAGTCAAGTTCTTCCACACCAAACTCACCCAACCATGCCTTTTTGACCTTGCTTTGTGCACAGGGGCATAGTCACGATGAGAAGATAGAGAAGGGTCTTCCACAAACTACATACAAATTTGCAAGCACAGGGTGTGTTGATATGCCAAATTAGGATTTCATTTCACTGGAACAAAGGGGCCTAGGGCAGCCCCTGAAAAACAATCCCATCGCATTATCCCTTCTCCAACAAAGTTTACAGTTGGCAGAGTGCAGTCAGACAGGAAGCGTTATCCTCACCTGCTCTGCCATGGAGCTTTTGTGCTGATGTTTAAGCCAGTGCAGGTTAAGGTATCTGCAGTTATTGACTCAGCAGAGCGTTAGCAACTTTTACTATGCACCTCAGCACTTAGCTGTTTTTTATTTGTTTGTTTTTTCATGGTCATGTCACTATATATCATTTTTTTGTTTTACGTATTTACATTTTTTTGGCATTACTGGAACTTTATATAGGTTTGCAGCTTATTCTTAACTTATATTTTTTATGTGTGTGAGTGCATCAAAGAGCCAGAGTGAGAGAGTGCTGCTAATTAGGATGCAAAAATGGTGCCCAGTATTGTTAGAGAATTAGCACATGTGCTGAGAGTTCTAAGCATTTTAGCATGTTGCTTAAGTCACACAGCCTTAATTGTATACGGCTAGCGCTAATACATGGTCTACAGGTGTGTGGCCGAGTTGCTGTGGTTTCCATTGCATCCACTCCTCAATAATACTGCACACCGTTAATTCTGGAATATCTAAGAGGGAAGAAATGTCATGAAATCGCTTGTTGCAACAGTGACATCTTGCTACAGAAACATGCTGAAATGTAGCTATTTGGAACAAACCATTCTTTCACAAACGTGTGTAAAGGCAGACTGCAGGGCTAGGTACTTGATTTTATACACCTGTGGAAATGAGGGTGAATGAAACACATGGACTTAGTGAATAGGATGCATCTCCCTATGTGTGTATTCACTTTAGAGTGTAAAGAGTTAATGCACTACCTTTCATTTGTCGAAACAGCACCACTCTAACAAAAGATTAGCCCTGCTTTTGCTAATAGATAATAACATGAGGATAAGCCAGGGCTGGGGTTCATGGTGGGCTTGATGGAGTTTTAATGGCCCAGTCGTCACACTGCCAAAGGCCTGTTTTCTGTGATATTAGCATTAAGTCTTATGATTTCCTTCCTCCCATCGTAGTAATATATCCACCCCTGGTGTTCTGCTCATGTTATGATGCTAGCTCTATTTAAGGATCCCCAGGTTTCTGGCTTCTTGATGTTCTTCTATCCGTAGGAGTCCAGCCATGCCGCTGTGAGCAATAGATATGTTATACTTGCTTGACATGCTAACTGCTAATGTATTGTGTTCCAAGACCCTATGGGTGCAGTAAGGACCCTGTGGCAGTTTATTATCTACCCCTTGTTGCTTAGCACCACAGATGGGGCATCTTAGTAAAACAGCTGGATTTGAACACAGCACGTCTGCCTCTGTGAATTCGTTCAGTGCATTATTATTGCGCAATGTTCTACTCTCATTCTCTCTTATTTGCCTGTGTCTCTCTTAATACTTTATTATTGGTTTGGACTCCACTCGTTTTGGGTTGGGTCCACTCTTAATGGGTTACATTCTACTCCAACCCAGTCTTACTGGCATGGACCTTCCTTATTGGCCTCTTGCACCAATCTTGTCCACTTTAATTACACTGGACCTACCTGGTCCACCATTATTGGCCGAACTCTATGCCGTGGACCACTTTTCTTGGCTTAATCCATTCTAAACTGCAACATGCACGTCGTGCTGGACACTCCCTAGACCAGACTGGACTGTGAGCAGGACTGTGCTACAACCCACCCTGGATCTGGTCCAGATTATTGGGTTGGATTCGCTCATGTTGTCACTCTTATTGGGCTGGACACTGCTCTGGTGCATTCAAATTATGGTGGACAGTATTTAGCAAGTATATGAGATCCATAATGGTGGATGAGTGGAACTTCCCTGTAAGTGGACCATGGGTGAGGCTCCGTTACAGTGCTTTTCCACTTCATGATACAGTGTGCAAAGTACTCGACTCTACTCAGATTATGTGCTTTTCCATCAAGTAAATTTGGTCCTGATCCCTGGAAGTGGGTTCTTGTTTAGTGGCTGTTCTCTCGTGGTTCAGAGCGAGTCGAGTAGGGACTAAACCGTGGCGTGTAAACCTTGCAGAGCGCTGATCGTCCAGAGAGAGTCGTCACTCTACGCCATGCACTCCAGCTGCAGCAGAGATCACGTTTGTTTTTATCCGACTCACGACGGCAGCTCGTAAAATGACGCCGTGGTCTTTTGAAGAGGTTCAAACGCTCCTTGGATCGGTGGCCGACGAAAGAATCCAGCGAGAGCTGGACGCTGCAACAAGGAAGGAACAAACTCTACTGATCTGTCTGAACTGATGACGGAGCTGTGTTCAGTCCCAAACAACAACAACACGCCAATACACCATGAGTAAACAATGCTATAGCTGTGGTTTCCAAAGCCTGCTGTTCCCATTAGAGACGGGCTTTGAGACGACACCAGGATACATTTCGGGGTGGGAGCTGTGGTAGTGGAAATCAACTAGGAACCAGGGACCAAACAGAGCGTAGGTACCACACATTGGAAAAGCACCATCAGAGTGGACCAATGTTAAACCATGGACTGTCACTGCGATTAAAGGTTCGATGTCCTTCCATTTGGTGTGGCGTATTCCTCTCTTTGTGCAGGACTACAATGCCTGGCATTAGATATGATGCCTTTTCAAAAGTGACAGTGTGGGTCGGGTCAGGAGGTCGCTGTCAGGTCAGGCCTATTTTGGTGGTGTGGCCAACATTCACGTTAACACTGTTACTGTGAGACTAACAGAAACTGTTAGCATTGTTCCAGTAAGTCCCACATGTTTCTGTTCATTGTTAGCCACGCTAGCATATTGAACAAGCTCCTGCATTAAGTGTGTGCCTTCATGAGGATCTGGCACTGTTTGTGCTGACAGCATCCAGTAAATAGAGTGTGGTTTTCATTCCCTTTGACCGTAGCCCACTCCAGACTCATCAGTGTATAGCTTCGGACACTCACCTACTCACTCACACACTCGCTCTGTCCACAGGGACATGTTTGTGGATGACTGGGTGAGTGTGTGAAACTATCCACAGGTGTGAGTGACTGGGTGAGTGCCCTGTCCAGGGTGTGCTCCTGCATTTTTCCTAATGGTGTAGTGCTTACAGAAAATGAATGAATGAATATGAGTATTGTATGTGTAATAATGTTTCGTAAGTAGGATTTACGTATGTTACGTAAGTACATACATGTAATTTGTCCCAGATGAAGGTGTGTGTATGTGTGCGAGTGTGTCCCGAGCGTGCATGTAAGGCCCCTCATGGCGTGAGTCTTTATAGCTGTTTGTGTGAGTCATGTTCATTCCGCTCTCGTTATGCTGTGTTTAAGGCTGTAAATAGAAGCTGCTGAAAAACGCAGACCACATCTAAAGCTAACGTCCACAGAGCCGAGCTCTCAGCTGAACGATGGTCTTCTCGTGCATGTTGCCCACAGACCATCAAAAACACACGGAATGGAATCTGCTGATGTGGCACATACTCTTACACTGGAGAGTGAAAACATTTGGGACATTTCATCACAGCAAGTCACAGAGGAGTGCAACTCGACGCTGAACACGGAGCGCAAAGGTGTCCATCAGTCCTCACTGCGTGAGTCTGTTATACCTATTAGCACCTGAAGACCTGCCTCATCGGTCGGATAAGACGTACAACCAAGGTCCTCATTCTGACCCCATGAGGCATTTCCTGGAACAAAGTCAGACACTCCTCCCTCGTTGGTCCACCTTGTAGATGTAGAGTCAGAGACAGTAGCTCATCTGTCGCTGCACAGTGTGTGTCGCTCGTCCTCTAGTCCTTCATCAGTGACACAGGACGCTGTCGGCTGGATGTTTTGGGTCGGTGGACTGTTCTCAGTCCAGACACTGAGGGGTTTAAAAACTCCAGCAGCACTGCTGTGTCTGATCCACTCTACACCAGCACAACACACACTAACACACCACCACCACGTCAGTGTCACTGCAGCGCTGAGAATGATCCACCACCACATCACACCTGTTCTGTGGGGGTCCTGAGCGCTGAAGAACAGGGGGGAAAGGAGGATAAGAAAGTATGCAGAGCAACAAATGGACTACAATTGGAAACTGTAGAACTACAAAGTGCTTCTGTGGACAGTGGAGCTGAGAGAATGGACAGTGAGGTGGTTATAATGCAGTGCATACCTGCTGTGAATGGGTAACCAGGATCTAACGTTCATTAAATTACATATACATACGTATATATGATTATTATTCCCTTTACATTCAATCATACATTGCCCAAGTATGTCTAATATGAAACAGCAGTTATTAAAAATATGGCTGACCTACTTTTGCTGGTGGCCTACTCCATATATGTATAGGCAAAGTGGAAAGGTGTACCTCAGGGGTCTCTTATTAGTCCAATAAAATTTTGTGAGTTTCCTGCGCTAACAAACTTACCAAGTGTGTTAACTTACTGCAGTGACCCATTCGCCAGATTGTGAAGGACTCCTGCCCTCAGGGGTTGTGTACACAAACACACACACAGTCACTGAGCCCTTGGCTCTGGCTTTACTTGACGTACATCACAGTAACTTGTTGTACGGAAAGATGCCGTCCTTCTTGCGTGTTCTTCACAAGTCTGATTCATTTGGCAGCAGACAAGTCGCCACGGTCCTTCTCAGCGTGGGCATGGTCCATACACACACACACACACACACACATACACACACACTCAGTTAGCAGCCTGTTGGGAGAAAATGAATAGTCACTGTGAGCATTAGCAGCCTGTTGGAGTGAAGAAGTTGTTGTCTGCCAGAACGACTTACTGGATATTGATGGCATCTACTGCATAGTGGTTTCCCTTAAAGGAACAGTTCTGTGAAAAATCTAATGTAGAGAGTTTCCTTCTTAGCCTGAATGTAGCGGAATTCCCAAGACTGGTTTGGTATTTGCTGCTACTGAGCTAGCGCATTTTAGCCCTGAAACTTACTGTATGAAATGGATAGTTCATTTCTGTGCAGTTAGCTAACAAACGACTAACTCGCTAAACCATAAACATTTAAAAACATTTAAACATTTTAAAAAAAGTATTTGTACACTGTCCCTCACATTGTGTGAAAATTTCAAGATGAATGGAAATGCTTGAAAATGCTTCTGTATAATTAGTGTTACAGGAGCATTATCTTATGTTGAGCTGCTAGTGAGCAATGAGGGATTGAAGGAGTCAAGGGGATAAGATGCAAAATATCTAGCCTAAGCTTCCATTAATTGTTAGCTGCATTAGACTCAGACCTTCTTCAAATGCAGACACAAACTCTGTACATTGTGTGTGTGTGTATGTGTGTGTGTTTTGACTGACTGCGGTGGAGGGCTACATTATTTTCCCAAACTACTCCTTTAAATTTTGGCCCAGGGTTTAGGCTTATATAAGAGCAGAGGGAGCTGAGGCCAGAGATCTGCCACATCGCGTCATTGCTTACATCTGCAGGCCACTGTATGTGTGTGTGTGGAGTTTGTGTGTGTGTATGTGAGAGATTGTGTGTGCTAGCTCACTAATTAACTCCTGTTGCACTTTAGCTGTAATATACCCCCACACCCAGAGTTTGGCAGCCCCTTCCCTTCTCGCAATCACACACACACCCACTTACATCACACACACTCACACACTGCGTCTCTGTCTCAATATTTCTGGCTTGGGACGCTGAAAAACGATCAGCTATGATGCAACGTGCAGTGATTGGCTGATGATCCCTCCACAGCCTGAGAGCAGATATAACTCCTCTGTCTCCACCCAGGCCCCTTTTAGCAAGTTAGGCTTTCTTTTGTTTTCATGGTGAATAACTGTGTATCACACGATTGTGCTGTGAATGCAGCACAGATTATTCTGGTGGATATTCCTGAATCTGTTGAGGACTGCTTTGAAAAACACTTCATTACTTACCCCAACACCCCCCCACCCCAAACACACACACACACACACACACACACCCCAACCGAACTACTGCTTACAACCTTCTGAAGGAGAATCAGAAGAAAACCCCACAACTCTGCCTTTCCAGTGTTCCTGAGTGCAGTTCTATGTGCCACCACCAGGAGGCAGTGTTAGATGAGGGGCAAAGCCATAGCAACTTCAGATTAGGCCTAAAAGCGGCTCCTGGAAACAGGGGCAGAACCAACTTTCCTAATCTAATCTTAATGTTTACATGGGTTAATGTTAGCTTTGGGTTTGGTGTTAGCTTTTCTTTGTTTACAGCTCTCCCCACCACAATTAGCCTAAGCAGCTGGCTAGCAAGGTTTGTTTTCACAAAAATAAAGGTGTTACTGGAACAAAAGTGACTTGTGGTTGAGCTGTTCCTTCTTGCTTGAGGGAATTTTAAAGGCTAAATAGATATTTTTAAAAACTAAGAGCACGTAGCTCCGTCTGCTCGGTCCTTAATGGCACAGGGTAATTGTTTCTGTTTATAACTAGCAAGTATTTTAGCTTACCGCTAACAAGAGTCAAGTTGAGTGATGTGATTATATAATTATGTTCTTTCTTACTCTTTTCTTAACCCATTTGTGTATGTCTCTCTGTAATTTATTATATCTGTATTCATAAATAACAATGTAATAATGTTAGGCCTTTGTTTGTGGTCTTTAATCAAATCCGTATGTTAGCCTCCTCTCTAGCAGTAAAAGCCAGTGTGAAAGACTGGATTGTAAATATTGGCACATTATTGGAAAATATTATTTTATAACCCCCCACAAGCCCCTACCCTCCACCTCTGACCCCCTGCTGTGTTGTTCCATTGTGTGCATTTGTAATTAGATTTCTAAATATAATAATCATCCAGATGAGGTTGAAAACGCTGTGTTTATCTGTAGCCAGGGTCTGTTTGGCACAGGGCGAGGGTCTGCGGTGTGGGGAGAAGGGAGGCCTTATTTCTTCTGCCTGCTCTGCACTTGCATAACATTTGAGGGTGAGTTACACAACTGAGCGAGAGGGGTTGGAGAAGTGTCCAGCTGGAAGCAGGTGGGAAAAGGCATGCGCTGCCCACTCTCTTCTCAACAGCTCAACAAAAGTGTTTTCCACTGCCCAGAGAAAAAGGGGCTGGCGGTGTCTTCTTGAATTGGCTTTTGTTGCCTTCATTTGGGGACCGTAAAGGGGTGGCAGCACACGTTTTTATTTAACAAAATTGCAAGTTGTTTTAGGGGGTATAATTTTAGCGTTAGCTGCTAGTTTTAGGAAGCGTATCAGTGCAGCAAAGTCAGACGGAGTGTGTGGACGCCTCATGTGTTTTAATTAATATTACTACTTAAAAATAACATTGTCTGCTTAGAAATTGGTCCGAATCTGAGTTCTGCCCAGTGAGTATGCCCTCTTATTTGTGTTTACCATTACGTCATGGCCTCTTTGAGCCCGAGCTCCTCTTGCTCCTCTGTATTTTTAGAGGGAAGCTCCTCTGTGGCCTAGAAAGTGAACAAGCTGCTCCCGAATATTTTCCAACATCTGCCGGCCATCAGCGCGTCTGCATTCCTAAGCAGGCTCCGTTTCACCTGGATCAAACCTCTGTGTAGATATATCATCAACCCAGGCGAAAGGAGGGGGAGAGGGCAGCAATCCAGACAGACAGCTGCCCCACAGAGCGAGAGCTCAGAAAATTTACATACCTCCGTCTCTGCTTATACGGGCGATTCTGCATTCATGTACGCGATATGGGCTTCTAGGGCCAGGTATTCTTGGCAGGACGTGGTTTGGCACAATGAAAGGGTAATCAATCCGGCCCATTCGGTGGAACAGAGGTTATGTTGAGCTTATCTTATCGACACTGCTGGGTCTGTTTACTTTGTGTAGAGAGCCAGTCGTCGGCTGCACTCTAATGTTTTTACCCAGTGAGCTTGTCTGACCACCAGGGGGTTTAATGTCTTTGTCAGATACATTTGGTTTGACTTTCTGGACTCTACTGCGACAAGTACACAACTCCTCCATGTTCCTCAAGGTTTGAAGTTCTGAATGCAGACCGTAACGTGCCTCCACACCCCGAAGTATAGAAAGCCTCCCTGAACACAGATCCCTGCTGTTTGGAAAAGCACTCAAGATTCCTGACATGCCTGTGTGCTCTTTTCTCGCTTATATGAGGGATTGGAATGGTTATTAGATTTAGCCGAGAGCCTGACTAAAGAAAGTGCATTAAGACTTAAGTCTTCACGGTCAGCTTCAGAAGAGCTGTTATATAACACACGAACCCTTCCTCTTCCTTCATTGTGTGGTGTTCGTTCAAACAAGCAACAGAAAGACAGGCAACAGAAGGCTTAAGGTCATAAATAAATCTTTTTATTTGGAACATATAAAATTAGATCATTTTACACTTTATTCCAGTATGACAATATTCAAATAAAGTAGCTACATTTCTGATAAATAATATTATTAATAATAATAACAATAATAATAAAAACATTCATTCTTTAGGTCAACTGAAGTCTTTCATTGCTCAATCTCTGATGCAGTTGGTTTTTCGATAGCTGCCAAACAATATGAACAGGACTGTCCACATTTTCTGAAGGAACGTGACCACAAAGTTGGTTGGAAAAACCACAGCATGGTGTAGCTGACGGACGAGACCATGGGCGAATCATGTATGTGCATATATGAAATTGCAGGAGATACATACACACATACGAGTCTACAGTTGGGTGATATCTTGGTTTTCAATATCAAAATATACATAGAAACTTTTAACAATCTACATTTTACAAACTGCCTCATTTTACAAGATGCTCCGACATGAAGCTACTAAGAATTAATGTGCTGCTCCAGTGTGGAGCGAGTCTTTCAGAAGCTGAAAGTATTATCGAACGCTGAGGCCTCAGCAAAACAGTGCACTCCTCAGTTTGATTCCGTGGGAATCTTCCCGATGGCTGTCGACTGGACGAAGGAGGCTGGCCTCCCGTTCCCAGCCGAGCTGCGATTGGCTGCTCCCACGTCACGGCTGACATGGCGCTTCTCCATAGCGGGGTCCCCCTCGGCTCAGTCTCTGAACTTGTGGATGTCGTTGAAGAGCCGGTAGAATGGGTACGAGCCCTCGTTGGCGTTCGGGCAGTTGAAGGTGCACTTGCAGGTCTCAATCAGCATCACGTTCTTGTTGAAGGTCTCGCCGTCCTCGCAGCGGAACTTGACCCGGACCGTGCGAGTCAGCTGAGGGCTGCAGCAGCGGCCGTCCACGCAGGAGCCGCAGTACTTTGGACGGTACTTCTTCAGGCTGGAGCAGCCGGCGTAGGTGAACTTGACTGGCTGAACGGACTTCTTGGTCCTGTTGCACTTCTTTCCTTTCTGTTTGAGGGACAGAAGAGAGAAGAGGTCAGTTTGGGAAAACTGTGATTCAACATATAAGTCTTACTTTGCTTCACCTTTTTGAGAACCTGGAGGACTGTGCTCACCTTGAGGCTGGAGTAAGGCGACTGAGTGCAGGGGCGGACCTCGCAGATTCTGCTCTCCTTCACTAGCCTGCACTCGGCGTTGTGGTTGGTGACTCTGGTGGAGATGCCGGTGCCGCAGGACTTGGAACACTGCGACCAGGGCGTGGTCTGAATGATGCACTTCGGGCTGTCAAAATAATGGGACTCGGCTTGGACCCTGAATGCTGCAAGGCAAAAGAAGGCAAGCTGGTTAGATTCGGCTCAACTGAGTGCAGTACAGACTTTCACTTAAGACTTCTGTATGTGGATGTGCTTTTATTTTTTAAGCCAGAGGTTCTCACATCTGGACACACTTATACATAACTCTGCTCAGTATCTATGTGTTGGAACTAATGATGAACCAAAAACTGGGCTCATCTAAGGATTGATTCCTTAAAACATCTGCTCAGTTTCTGCTCTTACTGCTGAACTTGGTCAAGTGTGGTTTATTACTTCTTAATGAATGGTTTACTATTTTGCAGCTAAATAAAACGTATTGTTGTTAGTATCATGACAAGCTCATAACTCATTCACGTACCGGGAAGAGACTTGAGTCCAGCTTTCACGTTGGCGACAAGTTCATTCCTGTTGGTGAGGTCGCTCTCGGTCTCGTCAGGCACTTGCTCTTTGCCCAGCAGCTTGTCATCCAGCTGTGCGTCGTCGTCGCACACCCACTCCTCGCAGCACTGACCTGGCACTTTCACCAGTCTGGGGTTGGCACATCCCAGAGTGGGCAGGGAAAGCTCCTGGGGGCAGAGTGGGATGCAGCCCACTGCTCCATCGATGCATGTGCATTGGTGTTTACAGTTGGGCTGGAAGCTCTCTCCATTCTGGTAGATTCTGCTGTTGTACTCACAGGGTCTGCCTTCGGACTTGGCTGAATGGGAGAGAAGGTGGATTCAGTATTTGCGTTCCCTGGACATTTATTTTGAATTGACTAAAAGAAAGGCTCTGTGACAATACAGAGAAGAGAAGAGCGTAATGAGAAACTCACCTCGGCAGATGCCCCTGGCCGCCCCAAAGCTGGCCCCGAAGTTGCACTCCAGCCCCTTGGTGTGGTCACATGGCTGTGTCTTGCTGCAGTCTTCGTTCAGCTGCCGAGCGCAGACTTTACAGCAGCCGCAAGCGTCCAACACGAGACTGACCCCAGGAGCACATCTGGGCACCTCCACTGGACACTCGCACTGCTCTGGACATGTGCTGAACACCTGAGAAAACAGACAAGGAGGCGTTTAGATATGAATACTGACACCACAAGGTCTAAAGACCCCAAGGTATGGACATAGACTCTGATCGGTCGACACAGGCGATGTTCCAGTGATAGGTAAACAAATAGACACCACATAAGGAAGGGCATTAAAGCCAGTTGACGCTGGGTCATAACAGCACACTCCTGAAGCCCACCCTAGCCCAAGCCTTCCCTTCAAATTGCTATTGAACTTTGGAAACATCTCCAAAAAAGTATCATAGCCTCAGATAAAGGATTTTGTAATTCAGAGAAAGAAAATCTCGACAAGGTCCTGATCGTTCTGGATCAAGGTTAGACAAGACTGAGAGGACAGCTGTCATTTTCAAACAACACAACAACAGCGCAGACACAGTGTTTCGTTTCCTAGTGCTGGTCTTGCACATCTGACTTACCACGCTGAAGCTCCCCATGAGGATCACGACCGCTGACAACAGCTCCATCTTGTCTCTGCTGTTTCTACTTCAAGCTTTTCCCTTCTCTTCCAAACAAACAAATCCCGGCGTTAAGATCCTCAGTGTGTAAAGCGAGCACTAGTGTTTAGCCCTCGTGTGTCGGTGTGTGTGTGTGTGTGTGTGTGTTTTTCCTCGTCGGTCAAAGGTATAGAAAAGCCGCTCTGCTCTCTGTGAGCGCGCCTCGCCGTGTGCCGTGAACGCGCTCCCTGCTCGCACTTTATATCGTGTGCGCGCTGACGTAGTGCTCGCCGTCCGCTGCTGAACTGTTCCCAAAAAATGCTTGGAATGTTTCTTGGCGCGATTTTCCATAGGAGCGAAGCACCACCCTGTCTAACTTTTTCTTTTTCCTCCGCCCTCCTCTCTCTCTCTCTCTCTCTCTCTCTTTCTCTCTCTCTCTCTCTCTCTCTTACTTCTAAAATGAATTTTCCCCTCGCGTTGACTGAACACATTTTTCTTCCCTCCTTCCTTTACTCATTTCTTTTTGCTGCTTGTGACTTTTAATTAAAAATACTGTTCTGTTCTGGTTTTTATATTTTGACTTGTTATTTTCCACACTTATCAAAATTTACTGGCAATTTCAATACTAAATTTTAATTAAATGAGACTCGTTTTCCCCCCACACTCTTTAAAGTTTACATATTGTTTTGGCGCTAGCTAGTTTAGCTTATTTAGCTCTGACTGTCCAGTGACTCTTAAAGTACATCTAATGATCTAACATCTATTTCCACACTCAGTTTTAATCCAAAAAGGGTTTATTTATATCACATTCATCTGTTGTCTTCAAACCTTGTTCACATGATTCATGTTTACCTGTTTTTTATGCTAGGTTCACTCTCCAGCTCTGACTAGCGAAATATTCAGTTGTTCATTTTCAGTTAGGACTTTTATTTAAACTGAAATGTTGCTTTAGTTAGGTGTATTTTTTATATATAATAATTATAATAAAAGTAAATGGGTGCTGTGTGATTATTCACACCGAACACATTCATGTTTTTTGGTAAATGTGATGCAATTGATTTGCAATCATCCTTTTTCTCCAGTGTTTACATTTTTTGATGCTATAACTAGCTTTGAATTCCCAAAGCCTCAGTTGCTCATCTGCAGTTTTGCGGCCTTACTGAGGTTACAATAATAGAAGCTACATGTTGTTTTAGTCAGTGGTCTATTTTAAGAGCGATGCTGTGTGAGTATACAGTACACACTCTTATCTCATGCTAAACTTCAGGCTACATCCTTAGGCACTGTTGACATATTTTGTTTGAATTTTTTTAGGGTTTTTGTTGTTGCTGTTGTTTTTGCTATTTTTCACTCTCATTCTCTCTTTTTTATTGTATTCATACTGCAGGTCCGACTAGTTCGAAATAGGCCACTGTGTACCATAAAGGTTTGCGGTTTCTGGGAGTCTAAAAAAAAAAAAAATGGAAAGTTTGCTGCTTCTATTTCTGGCTTTTGCTCTTTCTCCTCGGGCTGTAAGCACTTCCAGATGTGGAGACTCCAGACGTAACACTATGGCCATATTTGGTATGGCAGTAGCCTCCATTATAAGCATATTTCTGCTTCACTTATCCAGCCACAAAGCATTCCTGACAGCTTCCAGCGTTGTTCAATATGTTCCCCCCGTGGAGGAAATTCCTCAGTGCTAATTCAGTTTCCATACAATCTGTCCTTCAGAACCCCCCCCCCCCCCTCCCCCCCTTTAAGAACGAAGCAGAGAGAAGAAAAAATGTGTAACCATGATCCAAAGTTTCCATATAAGATGTTGGTTTGGTTTGAGGAGGAAAAAAAAAAAGCAAAGCAGTCTGCTTTTCTGCTATGAGTTCAAATAAGTAACATTCCAGTGAAATTCAGAGATTAGAGGCTCCTGGATGGAGCGGGAGAAAAGTAAACGGGATACAGAGAGAGAGAGAGAGTTGTGTAAATGGACTTAGATGAATAGAGATGAATGAACCATGGCTTCTTCGTCCACTTCAAAGTGAAGTGTCGCTCCTCAGAGAGAGCAGTCTCACTGTTTACAAGGGTTTAGCAAGTTTGTTTTCGTCCCAGTGGTCAGCGAGACGTTTCCGGACAGTCGCGTGGAGGGAAGGCATGGAGAAGAGGTGTGTGGAGAGCCGTTCTCTTTCAGGTAAGATGGATTCTGCTTTAATGCATGATTGAAAACATTCGGTACACATTCGCCTCAAGGAGATGCCTTCATTACCTTCAGCTATGGACTATGATTGAAACCCATTCATCGTTTAAAGCTTGAATACAGACAGTGTCCTGAATATTTGAGAAGGGTTAAGTTCTGACGAGCTATAAATGGACTATAAATGGACACAGTGCACTTTTTTTAAAGCTAGTTTAATGGGCATAGTTGGGACCTCTGAGACCTTGGTCATACCTTTATTGGTGTATTTAAGCTGCACTGTGACTGTACACCATTTTATGACCGTGTCCCTAACACGGCAAAGTCTCCAGCGTTGATTTACCTCAGACATCTGGATTTAATTGACCCTCTTACGGTTTTAATTCAGTGCTGTTGGGGTTTTTTATTGCATTATCACATCTGATCTCTCCCAGTCCTCTTCCTGGTCTCTGTGCGAACTCTAATCGAGAGAATCACACCATTTCGAGTGGCTCCACCTGTTCCTCGGTGACTGAAGGTGAAGCCTGTGACTGTATTGGTGAAGTCAGTGTTATGTTACCAGCTGGGAACACTAGATGGAGATGTATTGTCCTGCACTACTCACTGCTTTTGTTTCAGCCCAAACAGAGCAGTGCTGTGAGAATGTGTTTGTCTCAGGGGACGGGAATAAAGATATGTACAGTTCATTGAGTCAGTGACCGTGTCATTTTTATATATACACCCACCCCTACAAGTCCACAATCCAAAGTTGCTTGCATTTCTTTTGTGTCTACTTCCTTTTCTCCTCATCCTGGACTGCTCCACATCCTTGACCCTTGACCCCATCACTCAGACCCTTGCTATTGAGTTGTCTCCTCAGTGAAAGGATGGAAACCTACGGCTGGATGCGGAGATGGCTTTCCCTGGAGTTGCTGCTGATCTGAACGGGACGGTGGGTGGTCGTTAGGAGTCCCACATTAGGTTTTGGAGCTCAGGTTCGACAGCCATGAGTGTACATGAAAATATCTGATATCAGCCCCCGATTCCCGTCTCGGTCCGTCCTTAACTAACACTCCGGTCATAGGCCGCGGTTGCCAGTGTGAGCTCATGCTGTTTGAAAACGATTTGGACGCATGACAGGAGATATATTTGGCGCCTGCTGTGGACTCGTTTTCTGACGTGTCACGAAGAGCTCAGAGCAGAGCCACATCTTTCTGCTTATGTCATGGTTCTCCGGCCGTAGATTAGAGCCAGAGGAAGCACGCTCCCTGGAGGAAGTGACTTTCACATAGGGCAGGATTATAATATAATAATATAATTATGATTGCTCTTTCCTGCTGACATCTGTTTCTGAGCCTGCCTCTCAAAGCCCATCTGCATCTCTCTCTCTCTCTCTCTCTCTCTCTCTTTCTTTGAGAAAGCTCTTGTTTTAGGAAACAGTTCTGTCATTGGATTCCAGTGTCTCAGTGGAATCAGCTCTTGATATATATTTTTTTTCTATCCTGTAATTACAGGTTGAGGAAACATTACAAAGCCCATTCTGCCTTCGCCCTGTTGTAATGGCAGCCATAATATTTTCCATCGGCCTGCCACCCCTCTCATGGAACACAGCAAAGGACGGCTTGTTTTAATATCGATCCGAGCCCGTGACTCATGGCCAGAATGTGCCCTGTGAAAAGACAAAGCGGGAGTTTAGACAGACGCCTGCTCTCTGTGACTTGCTCAGGCGGCACAGATGTTTCTCTTCAGAAGGAGTGTGGTTTATGAAGATTTACAGGGCGTATCTTCACTTGGGGTGACCATACGTCCTGTCTTTCTCAGACGTAAACAACAATTTTTAAATCACTAAAAATGTCAGCGATTTTGCTGTTTTTCCCTTGTCCCAATTCATGCCCTAAGCCTTAAACACTTCTTTGAAGTGTGCACTTTGATGATGTTTGGTGATGTTGTATGTGAGCGAATGGGGTGCAAATGTTCAGCAGATTTGGGACACATTTCCCTTCACTCACCTTGTGTTTTTATCACTTTTGTTTAGATACAATTCACTGGTTTGCAGCTGAGCTCCGCTCAACATTACAGTGTTTTACTAGAGTTCATTAACATTCATTTATCATTGTCTCTTCTTTGTGTGTGGAGGTATTTCTGTGACTCACCGGCCTTTCACTTTCTGCTTTTTATTTTACCAAACTGAAAGTCATTCCGTCTGTCCACATAACGATATGAATACACAGACACAGCTGGGTTTTACTGAGTGAGATCATTTGTACAGTTTTTTGATTAAATTTAACATTTCACATAAAACAAATGTCAGCATGGTGGAGCAGCAGGTAGTGTCTCTGTCACAGTTCCAGGGTCCTGGAGGTTGTGGGTTCGAGTCCCGCTCCGGGTGACTGTCTGTGAGGAGTGTGGTGTGTTCTCCCTGTGTCCGCGTGGGTTTCCTCCGGGTGACTGTCTGTGAGGAGTGTGGTGTGTTCTCCCTGTGTCTGCGTGGGTTTCCTCCGGGTGACTGTCTGTGAGGAGTGTGGTGTGTTCTCCCTGTGTCCGCGTGGGTTTCCTCTGGGTGACTGTCTGTGAGGAGTGTGGTGTGTTCTCCCTGTGTCTGTGTGGGTTTCCTCCGGGTGACTGTCTGTGAGGAGTGTGGTGTGTTCTCCCTGTGTCTGCGTGGGTTTCCTCCGGGTGACTGTCTGTGAGGAGTGTGGTGTGTTCTCCCTGTGTCCGCGTGGGTTTCCTCCGGGTGACTGTCTGTGAGGAGTGTGGTGTGTTCTCCCTGTGTCTGTGTGGGTTTCCTCCGGGTGACTGTCTGTGAGGAGTGTGGTGTGTTCTCCCTGTGTCTGTGTGGGTTTCCTCCGGGTGACTGTCTGTGAGGAGTGTGGTGTGTTCTCCCTGTGTCTGCGTGGGTTTCCTCCGGGTGACTGTCTGTGAGGAGTGTGGTGTGTTTTGCCTGTGTCTGCGTGGGTTTACTCCGGGTGCTCCAGTTTCCTCCCACAGTCCAAAAACACACGTTGGTAGGTGGATTGGAGACTCAAAAGTGTCCGTAGGTGTGTGAGTGAATGTGTGAGTGTGTGTCACCCTGTGAAGGACTGGCGCCCCCTCCAGGGTGTGTTCCTGCCTTGCGCCTAGTGATTCTGGGTAGGCTCCGGACCCACCGCCGCCCTCAACTGGATAAGGGTCTTAAATTTTCATTATTTGTCCAGGATACTTTTAAATATGATTTATTATTTATTTATTCAGTATCTAACGCTCAGATTATGCATAAAACTCGTCCACCTTTAATTTTAAATTGTACCTGACGTATTCTCAATGTGACTTCCATCCTCAATCATATTATTTTCCTTCTCTGGTGCTAACACAGTATCACTGGAGCTCAACACAATTGGAGGAGAACAGTAAATTGCAGGAGAAAACATCTTAGGTTTTATCACATATGGGATCAAAGTGTATAAGGATATAAACAAAGTATGACCAGCAGTGGACAGGTCACACACTGAGGTCACTTCCCCCAGGGAACCAGTTTAACTGTTCCACATTTAGGCTGAGGGGTAACGACATGAAGAAACACACCCAGATAGCAATGAGTGTTCGGCCCTAATGTGGCACATCTGCCGTTCTCTTATGCCCCACCATTGGGTCTCGAACGTCAGCGCTGACTCAGGGTGAGTCTGGTCTTCTCGGCTCAGCCGCAGCACTACCTTATACGGACCAGATGTCAGGAGGGTTATGGACCAAATCCGGGCCAAATCTGACCCAATATCCGGCTCAAACTACACGTTCTGTAGCCGTGGACACACCAGTGCTGTAACTGAGTCGTAGCTGCCAGGCGAGTCACACAGCTGAGGGATCACTGTCTCTGAGGATTGTGGTGTGTTCTCCCTGTGTCTGTTTGGGTTTCCTTCACTTTCTCCCAAGATCCAGACACATAAATTGGTAGATGGAGTAGGTGCGTGACATTATCCACAGGTGTGTGTGAGTGACTGGTTGAGTGTATTTAAAACTGAGCACTGTATTGAAATGGCATTTATTCAAATTTACTAAAAACGAACACCACATTTTATCCCTCAGCAGTAACATGTACTTTGTAAATGAACAGGGCAACATTGGGAACCATACTTTTATGTAGAAATACTTTCATTTCATCGTCATGAGAGCGCAGACTGCCCAGGTCTGTTACTTTTCCTGATCCAGACACCCAAATCGGCTGGTGCTTTGTCCTGTGATGAGCTGAAGCCACTCAGAGAGAGCGAGGCCTTAGGACTTCTAGCTTCGGATGGTGGAGGCATCACTCGGGATCGAACTGTGGAGCACAGCTCATTTATTGTGACCAGGTCGGCGTAACCTCCATCAGATTCCACCAGAAACTAAGAACCACGCCGACACACGTCCAAGAAACGCCAGGCTCACCGCATCGATTTCCAGAACGTAAAGAAATCCCTCAGCTGTGAAATGCCCTAGTCCTCTGGGTGGACTTTATAGACCTATAGCCCACACATGGCAATGGGCATGATGTCCCTCGGCTCATGTGCAGCCGCTCCAGAGCATGCTCCATGCTTTTCTCTGAAGTGTGTTTGCAGTTAACCGGGCTAAGAGGTGTCTGGAGTCTTTTAGCTGCTAGGTTCCAGCAGGACGTGAAACGCTGGGGGTTGGGGCGGTTGGACACTGTCTCTGGAGCCGTGTTCTGCATCTGCCTTCAGCTTGAGGGCTTTGACGTGAAGGTAAATATTAGTGAGAGAGGCATTAGTGGGGAATGTGTTAGTAAGAGTTCCACTGAAACCGCACAGTCCAAGCGGATGCGTCAGCGTGGATGAAGTAATACAGCAGTCGGTGGAGGTAAAAGTGGAACTGCAGTTGTTTAGTTGGGTTGGGTTTGCTTTGAAGTGGAGCCAACTGTTTTATGGATTGTAATGGATCGCTGAAACACTCCGCAGACGATGCCTAATGCCTCAGTCACATCCGTGGGTTTAATTTGATTGGCTGGAGTAGACTACCACATGGTAAACCTGCTGTTGGCATGTGACTACTTAGGCAGCTGTTGAAGTTAGCAGCATTCCTGTATTTATTGTGATTATAATTATATTTGCTCTGGAAGAAGAGCCAAATACACGGGAGTTGTGCTTACGTTGCATCATGAGATTGCATTTGCCAATGAGGAGCGGTTTGATGCGGCGTAAACATTCAGGATTAAGGTGTCTCATTGAGCAGTACATTTAAGATGTCTTAAGAATCGGGGCCTGTGTGCACACTGTGGCCTAAAACGCTCTCTGTGTAGACGGCCGACTTGGTTTTGGGTCAGAGCCTTTGACTAAAGGCTGGCTACATGACAATGGTTTTCTGAAGACCTCCAGAGGCCATGTGGCTATACTGATCCCAGAAGCATCTCCTCTTGCAGTGCCGTCTGAGGGCTGGAAGGTCATTACACCTGGCAGACGAGTGTGTCGCTTCATCCGAGCAGTTTACATGACGTTGCAGTGCACAACTGCAGAGGAATTTGGACATTAAACATGTTTTGGGGATCGGGTAAATTTGCAGAAGGCGGAAATGGTGTAAATTTGACCGTGGCTTTAATGTAAACCGTGAGATGTCAGTTGTACATTTGGAGCGTTGTGTTTATGCTGGAAAAGGCCTTGAAGCTCTTGGGCTGTCACTCAGTTTTACAGCGTCCCTGACCGGGGCCCAGGTGTACCTCGTCTTACACAGAGAGAGTGTGTGTGTGTGTGTGTGTATGCTGGAGGAATGGAAAAAGAGAGCAAGCGGAGAGACCTGTGTGAAATGGAAGAGCTGGTATGTGGGCCTTCAGGAATGTTTGGAGCCGTCAGGATAATTGAGTGGATTTGGAACAAGGAAAGACCGACTTTGTTCCTGCGGAGCGGAGGAATGCGCCCAGGGACGCCTGGAGAGCACATTCCGGCCCAAGTCAGCGGAAAGACACACACACACACACACACACACACACACACACAGCTCCTTAGATAGCTCAGGAGGCCTCAAACATACAGCACACACACCACATGCTAATCTTCCTCACTGAAGAGGGCCTGGTAAACTCACAGTAGTCACACCCTCACATTATTTATTTATTTTTATTTAGCATCTTTAAACTTATGTGTTGTCATTCTAGACACCCGAGGATCAACACTACACACACACACACACACACACACACACACACACTCACTCACACACACTGAGGCGAGAAGCAGCAGACAAACGCGCAGTGTCCTCTCAAACAGGAACCATCCACCTGGAGCACTGCATCAGGCACTAGGTGTTCATCTAGGATAGAGACCATCATTCATTCATTCATTCACACACTCATTCACTCATGCAGACATTCATTCATTCACACACATGCATTCACTCACAGACTTTTGTTCATTCATTCACACATTCACTCATGCAGACATTCATTCATTCACACACACTCATTCACTCACACAGACATTCATTCGTTTATTAACACAAACTCATTCAGACACACTCATTCACTCATGCAGACATTCATTCATTCACACACTCATTCACTCACATAGACATTCATTCATACACTCATTCACTCATGCAGACATTCATTCATTCACACACTCATTCACTCATGCAGACATTCATTCATTCACACATTCACTCATGCAGACATTCATTCATTCACACAAACGCATTCACTCACAGACATTTGTTCATTCATTCACACACACTCATTCACTCATGCAGACATTCATTCATTCACACGCATTCACTCACAGACATTTGTTCATTCATTCACACACACATTCACTCATGCAGACATTCATTCATTCACACACACTCATTCACTCACACAGACATTCATTCGTTTATTAACACAAACTCATTCAGACACACTCATTCACTCATGCAGACATTCATTCATTCACACACTCATTCACTCACATAGACATTCATTCATTCACACACTCATTCACTCACATAGACATTCATTCGTTTATTAACACAAACTCATTCAGACACACACATTCACTCATGCAGACATTCTTTCATTCACACACACACACACTCATTCACTCACTCACATTCATTCATTCACACATTCGCTCACACAGATATTCATTCATTCAGACACACACTCATTCACTCATGCAGACATTCATTCATTCACACACATTCACTTACATTTATTCATTTAACACACACATTCACTCACACATTCATTCACTCATGCAGACATTCATTCATTCACACACATTCATTCACTCACAGACATTCGTTCATTCATTCACACACACTCATGGAGACATTCATTCATTCACACACACACTCATTCACTCACACATACATTCATTCATTCACTCACACAGACATTCATTCATTGAGACACACACACATACAGACATTCATTCATTCACACACTCATTCATGGGAGAGAGAGAGAGAGAGAGACTGTGTGAGTGATTGTAGGAGGGCTACAGACAGCCTGATCATGATGAAACCCTAATAGATGACTGAATGAATGAATGAACAGTCTCATGTTTTGCTGATTTTCAAAGTAAAGGAGTGACATCTCTAAAGAGAGAGCGCCGTTGCTCAGTTCTACACACTTCAACACTTCGACACCTGATACAGAGACACCTTTACGCTGCGCCCTTTCTCCGTGTCTTAAAGTGCGCGGCCGCGCATGACGCACGTGCACGTGTGCGTTCAGCTCGCGCTCGCGCGAGGAGCGGAGAGAACGAACAGCGCGTGCGCAGGCGTGCCGGCGTGAGCCCGCTGAGTGTCAGACAGGCATCAGTCGAAAACATCGGCGCGCCACGGAGCGGAAACAAACAACAGATAAAAAAGAAAACAGGGCGAGACCGCGCAGCTCGTGTGTTTATTAGTTTCCCATCGCTCCCGCTTTGTTTGTGAAGTGTTTTCAGCGGCAGCATGCAGTACGCGGATTTCGGAAGGTTCACACACGCGGTGGTGCGCGCGATCCCAGAGTCTCTGACGGCGGAGGCGCTCCGCAGAGACAGCGCGAGCCAGCAGCAGGTGCGTGGGGTCTAGCTTCTCGTGCATCCCAGTGTTACTGTCCGGCTTAAGGAAAACAAGCGCGCGGTTTTAATTGTAGTGCAAATGCACGTGCCCCCCCCCCCCCCCCACTCCCTCCCCCTTTGCCTGAGTGAATGTGTGGATGAACGCATGAATGACATTCTTTAAAGAGCCACCTTTGGGGATTGTCTGACTCCTCTGGACATCACCGAGACTCGGGATTAACTTCTGAACTGTGCTCGGGGGGAGGAGGGAGGGGAGGGAGTGGGGTGGGGGGGGCATGATTTAGTTGATAGTTCTCCTCAGTGAGGGTCTAAATATACTCTCAAACACAGCCGTGGTCTTAAAGACCCCTCCGTGCTCCTACATCTCGGTTTATATTCCTCCACATCTCCCTCCTCCAGGACTTTACACAAATACAAACCTATTCATCCTTTATTTGCTGTTTTTTTGTTTTTGTTTGTTGAAGTGTCTGTTTTTTATTATATATTTTCTCTATAATAATTACATTTAGACTGACACCTGTCCAGAGAAATTCCTTGTACGACACATTCTTTGTTTGTTTGGCGGCCTTTTGACTTAAGTGTGTGGTGTTTAGTCTTTTTTCTTGTTAATGTGTGTGTGTGGTGTTTAGTCTTTTGTGTGTGTGTGTGTGTGTGTGTGTGTGTGTGGTGTTTAGTGATTTTTCTTGTTAATGTGTGTGTGTGGTGTTTAGTCTTGTGTGTGTGTATGTGTGTGTGTGTGGTGTTTAGTCTTGTGTGTGTGTGTGTGGTGTTTAGTATTTTGTGTGTGTGTGTGTGTGTGTGTGTGTGTGGTGTTTAGTTGTGTGTGTGTGGTGTTTAGTTGTGTGTGTGTGTGTGTGTGTGTGTGGTGTTTGTCTTGTTAATGTGTGTGTGTGTGTGTGTGTGTGTATGTGTACTATTTAACCTTGTTAGTGCACATGTAGTGGTGTTTAAGGTTTTTAGCCTGTGTGTGTATGTGTGTGTGTGTGTGTGTGTGTAGTGGTATTTAACCTTGTTAGAGCACATGTGGTGGTGGTGGTGGTGTTTAATCGTGTTAGCGTGTGCGTGTGTGTGTGTGTGTGTGATGTTACTGAGCGTCCTGAGTGAATAACTCATAGAACACAGTGTTTGGAGTCAATGCCACATTAATAAATGTAGCTGCCACAGGACGCTACTGTCTTGAACTGAAGGCACTAAAAGTGTACCCTCAGGGTCCCACCCTAGAGCTTATGCCCCCTTAATGGGTTACAGGTTACCGATGTCCAACTTCTACCCCCTGCAGGTGGACACAGCAGCGGCGCAGCTGGAGACTGAGCGCTACTTTTCTGTGCTGGAGAACACCCTGGGGCTGAGAGTGGTGCGGCTGCAGGAGGAAGAGGCTCTGCCGGACTGCGTGTTCGTGGAGGATGTGGCGGTGGTTTGCGGAGACACGGCGCTCGTCACTCGACCAGGAGCCCCCAGCCGCCGAGGAGAGGTGACCATCTTTGATTTACAGTTCCTTCTATGAAGTGCAGCTAACGAGATCTTGAACTGGTTAATAATCATAGAGTGGGTCTCCCAGTCCACAAGTCCACATACCAGTGATGATGTTTAAAATAGGATTTCTGACTCATCCAGGCACCTAGGTGGCAGTATAACGGCTGCCGTAGTAATTTGCTGGCTGGCAACTATGCCCTAGACTCGTCCGTGTATACGGTGGACTGCAGACAACTGCTGATAGGGCACTGTCAAGCCGGTCTGCATATGAATATGAATAGCCCATTGTTCACGAACCTCCACATAGTTTTGGTGACCTTATTTGAGGTATTTGCACACACTGAAAACACTTGTTGTCACGGTGCTATGGAAAGCCCTCTATTACACCCAAGAAAGCCTTCGATATCTGGTCTGTTGACCACAGAGAAGACTGGCAGTTGATGTAGACCCTGCACCTAAGTTTTGACCCGAACCCAGAGTCTGAGACAATGCTCTTAACCCCAGTACCATCAGGAACCAAGGTCAGAAACTGAAGCCTGTGGAATTCTGTCTGAAGGCAGCTATGATCTGACAAACCCCAACCACAACCAACAGGTGAATGACTTAATGACAGTGACAGACAGGCAGTCGTTCATTTTCCTGATCACAGTCGGAGTGGGTGCAGAGTCGACCTGGAGTCATAGGTCGCAAGGTAGGAACACATCCTGGACAGAGCTCTTGTCCATCATAGGGCAGTACCTCCTTACACTTACACACAGCAAATGGCTGCTGGTAGGAACTGTAAGTCAAACATTGATTCTCCTCAGTTCTGAAGGCTTTGATGGCTTTGCCTTCTCCGGTTTCTGCAGAAACATTCTTCAGCTGGAGTTAAATAACCGATCACCCAGGCAGGCAACGTCTTAACAAATTGCCCGCGTTCCTTTACCCAAACACGTCGTGGCGTGGAACTATTTAGGTCAGAAATATTTAGGTCACGCTGTGCCCGTCAGTGGTTAACTGTCAGTGAAACCGATTCTGCGTCTGAGTCTCAAGGCAAGACTACGTCCAGGAGCACGTCCAGGAAATGGCTCCTGTCTGCTTCTCTTCCAGCGGAGAGCAGGAATGAAGACAGGGCTGCACCTGGTTCATCCGAGGAACGTCCCCCAGACGCTAGAGCCACAGAGTGCCTGCGTTTAAGACAGTCTTGGCGAATACCCACCCTCGTGAGGACGACAGTGGTTGGAGCCAGACCGCAGGGGCTGGGGACGGGCCAGAGGCGTGCTCATTAATAAAACCGGACATGTCATTCTCGTCCAAGACTTCTACTGTGTCCACAGTGAACGTGTCTCCATCAGAGCACAGCTGTAAGGCCCACTGCTGACAGGCTTCATACATCTGTAGCTGATACTTAGCATTGGGCTTGGGGACCTTAGTCTTCCGCAGCTGTCCACATTAAAGGTAACATCTACGATTGTGGGCAAACACGCCCTCAACTGACACTGCCTCATGCAGGGTTTTTACCAACTAAAGCAGTGGATTATGGGTAATGTGCTATCTGCTTGTGTACATAGATTGTACACTACCTTTCGTAATACATTGTGGGATTGTTGGAGTGCACTGATGATCCCCTAGATTAAAGGAAACCACTACAAAATGGCTGAACCCAAGTATAGAGCACTGATGGAATGAATACGGTTCGGTTTTGGACACAGCGCCTGTTTTCTGGTTTGTTTATGTTCAGAAGCTCTGCGTTTTTAAGGTGGAACAGTGTGTTTGAGGGGAAATAAACTAGTGTTGTTTGAAGATTAACTTGACAGTCCAGCAGTGTCCGGCTCAAATCGACTGGAGCCCAACAAACGGTGAGAAAACACCCTTCATTTTATTAAACGTGCTTTTGTTGTTGTAACAGAATTCACAGTGTAACAGAGACACTGAGTGCCGGAGCTCCATCTTTCCAGGGACCACAGGTGCACTGCTCCACAGCCCAGTGCTGTGTTCACTATTGGAGCTAATGCTCTCTAGGTGATACTTGGCATTGAGCTTTAGTGAATATTCAATGACTTCTGTGTGTGTGGCTGTGGACGGAATGAGGATGTGTGTGTGTGTGTGTGTGTGTGTCCTGTATTTTGGACTACATTACTTATGAACTTATGAACACAAGGTTGATTATGAACCTCATTATTACTTTAATGAGGGAGGCTCTGGACAAATAAAGCTCATATCAAAGTACTTCTAATTCTTGTGCTTTGATCTCTCTCTCTCTCTCTCTCAAAACATTCATAAAAATGCTCATATTCAGATTCATTCTGCATTTATAAGTTCCTCTTTATGCTAAAACCATCATGTCGTACAGTTCCAGCTGCATTTCCTTCATGGTCCAGCCTTTCCTCCTCTTTTACAATGAAACAGCTGTTTCGGTTACTGTGCCTTTAAGAGACTTGTGTAAATAATCTCTGTTCTGATTGGCTGTCATATGTCGAATCTTATAAGTTCAGAGGGAGTGGGTGGGGCTATGCTTCTAGACTCGGATCTGCTGCATACACTGTACACTGTGTACACACTGAGCGTTTACTTAGTGGATCAGTTTGAACTCTGCAGTTAGATGTTACTGTGTGTGTGTGTGTGTGTGTGTGTGTGTGTGTGTGTGTGTGTGTGTGTGTGTGTAAGGACATATTGATGGGACTAAGTACCCTCTCAGGGCTCAGTGTAGTGTCACCAATAGACTGTGACAAAACTGAGCACTTAACCATCCCCCCTCTCTCTCGCTCTCGCTCTCTCTCTCTCTGTCTCTCTCTTTCTCTTTCTCTCTCTCTCTCTCTCTCTCTCTCTCTCTCACACACACACACACTGTAGTTGGCTCCACGATTGATTATGTCCAGCCTACTGTACTGCCTCCATTCGTATTTATTCTGCTCCACAATGCACCAAATAGTGAAGCTGTCCAAGACCTTGATTAACACTCTCAGCTCACAGCGCTCACACACACACACACACAATACAGATGTATTATCTGATGCCTAACGAGCTCTGTATTTATTAAAAGCCTGGCTAGATTTCACTCTTTCATCGACACACACTTTAACAACATTGCTGTGTTTGTCCTGAAGCTGGAGTCACAGTGCGTCCTGTGTCACTGATGAAGGACTAGAGGACGAGCGACACACACTGTGATGCGACAGATGAGCTACTGTCTCTGACTTTACATCTACAAGGTGGACCAACGAGGGAGGAGTGTCTCACAGAGTGGACAGAGAGTGGACACAGGGTTTAAAAACTCCAGCAGCACTGCTGTGTCTGATCCACTCTACACCAGCGCAACACACACTAACACACCACCAAATCAAATCAAATCAAATCAAATTTATTTATATAGCGCTTTTCACAACTGATGTTGTCACAAAGCAGCTTCACAGAATTCCAGTAAGACAAGATTTGACATGAAATGTAAAGACAAATGTAAAACCCTCAAATGTAAAACCCTCAAGTGAGCAAGCCAGGGGCGACAGTGGCAAGGAAAAACTCCCCCAGCTGAGGAAGAAACCTTGGGAGGAACCAAGGCTCACAAGGGGTGACCCATCCTCCTCTGGTCAATCTACTGGTGATGATAGTTAGTAGTCCATGAGAACTTCAGTGTAGGGACAGCTTCAAGGCACTTGGTGGTTGCTGGAGCGTGGGCAGCTGGTCTGAAGCGTGGAGGAGGATCTCGACAGTCATCCATCAGTGTCCAGACAGACAGGTGGGCAGTCGTTTACTCGGAAAGATGTAAAGGGATGGAATTAGTTTTGAACTGTTTTGTGTTTGTAAAGTAGAAAATATGAAAATTTCCAGAGTGTGGCTAATGACTCCGGCAGATCTGACTATGACAGCATTAACTAAAAGGAGAGAACCAGAAGGACACACAGACACGGGAGCATCCTGAAACACTGGCATCCCTCCGCTCCACCGTCAACAAACCTGAGTGATCGCGAGAAGCGGCGGGACGACAGCACCAGCGTCTCAGTATACTATAATTCCCTGTGTCCATGGACCCCCCGGATCTGCCGCCTTTATCTATGGGGGAGCATTAGCTACCAAATGATAAACTAAACAAATGAGTTTTTAGCCTAGATTTGAAGATTGCGACTGTGTCTGAGTCCCGAACATTTTTTGGAAGATCATTCCAGAGTCTGGGGGCTTTATAAGAAAAGGCTCTTCCCCCAGCTGAGGCCTTCTGAATTCTGGGAACATTTAAAAATCCAGTATTCTGTGATCTGAGTGAACGTGGAGGCTCATAATAGGAAATTGTATCTTGAAGATATTCAGGAGCAAGCCCATGTAGAGCTTTATATGTTAATAACAAAATTTTGTAGTCAATGCGGAATTTAACAGGCAGCCAATGAAGTGATGATAAAACTGGGCTGATATGTTCAAATTTTCTAGTTTTAGTGAGGACCCTAGCTGCAGCATTTTGAACTAGTTGAAGTTTTCTTAAATTGCTGCTGGTGCATCCTGACAGTAGTGCGTTACAGTAGTCGAGCCTTGAAGTAATAAAGGCATGTACTAATGTTTCTGCGTCCTGGAGGGATAAGGCATTTCTAATCTTAGCAATATTGCGAAGATGTAAAAAAGCTGTCCTAGTGATACTACCTATGTGTTGATCAAATGATAAATCCGGGTCAATTATGACACCAAGATTTTTTGCTGCTGAACCAGGTTTAACTGGAAAGTTAGCTAGATCTAAAATTAAATCTGATAATTTATTTCTTGTCACTTTTGGACCCAAAAGCAGGACCTCTGTTTTGTTGCTGTTTAGAAGGAGGAAGTTACGCAACATCCAGCCTTTCACGTCTTTTACACAGTCCTCTATTTTCTTTAATCTGTGTTTGTCATCGGGCTTGGCTGAAATATACAATTGTGTGTCGTCTGCGTAACAGTGAAAGTTAATGTCATGGTTTCTTATAACTGTGCCTAGCGGTAACATGTATAATGTAAATAATAATGGTCCTAAAATAGAGCCTTGTGGAATTCCAAATCTTACTTTAGAATAATTTGAATTTAGATTGTTTACTTTTACGAATTGATAACGTTCCGTTAAGTAAGATTTGAACCATAATAGGGCTGTCCCTGTGATTCCAACCATGTTTTCTAACCTTTCTATGAGAATATTGTGGTCTATTGTATCGAAGGCTGCGCTTAGGTCAAGAAGCACCAACAGGGATACGTGGCCTTGATCAGAGGCAAGAAGAAGATCATTTGTTATCTTGACTAGAGCTGTCTCTGTACTATGATGTTGCCTGAATCCAGATTGGAATTTTTCATATATATGATTCTTATGTAGATATGAACTAAGTTGTTGGGCCACAGCTCTTTCTAAGATCTTAGACAGAAATGGCAAATTAGAAATAGGCCTGTAATTAGACAGTGTACTAGCATCAAGATTTGGTTTCTTGATCATAGGTTTAATAACTGCTAGTTTAAAAGCTTTGGGTACATGGCCCAGACTAAGCGATGAGTTTACTATAGTTAAAAGAGGATCAATAATAGCTGGTAGTACTTCTTTGAGCAACTTTGTGGGAATTGCGTCAAGTGTGCAAGTTGTACAGTTTGCGGAGGTGATAATCTTCTCTAGTTCTAATTGTGGGAGTGGGTAAAAGGTTTCAAGTCTTTCTTTTACAGTTATATTATGTTTTATTTCATTCACATCAGGTGGCAGCCAGGATGGATTTGATCCTGTGGCTAGAGTTTGTTGTCTAATATTCTCAATTTTATTATTAAAAAAGTCCATAAAATCTTTACTGGTGAGAGTTGCTGGAATTAGTTGTTCAGAACCTGCTTGATTTTTTGTAATTCTAGAAAACACACTAAACAGTGCTCTCGGATTATTTTTATTATTGGAGATCAGCGAGGCCAGATATGCTGAGCGAGCTTTAGTGAGGGCATTTCTATACTCTATAAGGCTGTCCTTCCAGGCAGAATGAAACACTTCAAGCTTGGTTGATCGCCATTTCCGCTCTAGTTTTCGTAATGTTTGTTTTAAATAACGGGTCTTATCGTTATACCATGGTGCGAGCTTTTTCTGTCTTATACTTTTATGTTTAAGTGGTGCTACCTTTTCTAAAGTAGATCGACAGGTATTTTCTAGGTAGTCAGTTAGTACATCTAGGTCCATTGGGTCTGATGGAGTTGGAACTGGGGTCGATAGTTCTGGTAGGTTTTCTATAAATTGTAGGGCGGTAGATGGTTTTATTATACGCCTTGTAGAATAGCGAGGGTTCTTACATAGATTATGGATAAAACGTAGCTCATATGAAATTAAGTAATGATCGGAGATTGCTGAGGATTGCGGTAAGATATTAATTTTGTCAATGTTAAGACCTAGTGTCAGAACTAAGTCTAAAGTGTGGCTGCAGTAGTGTGTAGGCCCTGTTACATTTTGAGTAATACCAATAGAGTCTAAGATTGAGGTAAATGCCTTTTTTAGTGGGTCACTTTCCTTCTCGAAATGGATATTGAAATCTCCTACAATTATAACTTTATGATTGCACACCGCTAGGTTTGTAGCAAAATCGCTGAATTCTTTCAGAAATTCTAAGTAAGGCCCTGGTGGTCTGTAAATGTTGCATAATAAAAATGCGTCCTTTTTTGTGACCGGATTTGTAATAATAGTGGAGAGAACCTCAAAAGAAGAAAAGATGTCACATTGTTTAATATTAATTTCTAGGGTATTTTGGTAAATTACACATACTCCACCTCCTTTGCCTGATATTCTTGGGCTATGTGCATAATTATAGCCTAGAGGGGTGGCTTCATTTAGTGCTAAATATTCATTTGGTTTAACCCACGTTTCCGTGAGACAGAAAACATTGAATTTATGATCACTTATAATATCATTTACGATGAGTGCTTTTGAGTTTAGCGATCTTATGTTGAGTAACCCAAATTTTAGTTCTGAGGTGTTGCTGCTAGGTGTTGTGTATGATTTAATATTGATTAGGTTGCTGAAACAGGCTGATTTTGTTTTTCTACTTTTACATTTAGTTCGGGGGAAAGACACAGTCTCAATACAGTTGAACCTGGGTGACGCCTCAAGACAGTTCGCAGACGGTCGGTTTAGCCTGTCTGTCTGCGGCCTGGTCCCGGCTCTGGATTGTCAGCAGCTATCTACACTACTCTGCCGACTAACTAAAAGACTATGTGCTATACTGTGTGCTATACTAAAAGACTATGTGCTATACACCACCACGTCAGTGTCACTGCAGCGCTGAGAATGATCCACCACCACATCACACCTGCTCTGTGGGGGTCCTGAGCGCTGCAGGGGGCGAGTGACTCTGCTTCAGTGAACACCGCTGTGGGGGTTTGATTGCATTCAGCCACATAACTGTTAGTGGTGAGTTGCTCCACAGCGTCGTATGCTCCCTGTAGCTTCCAGGTTTTGAGTAACAGTAACTGTGTTTGTATCTTGGAAAGCGTCTGTGGAAAAGGTAACGCTGTAGTCCCTCACAAAGGAAGCTTTGGAAGTCCTCCAGCTTTGGTGGATGCGAGGCTCTGTAAACGCTCTTTCCTCTTCTCCCTGGACATGAACGTTAGCTTTGCCATTTCCCCCAACCTGTGGCTGAAGTTCGTCATCGCTGTTTAGTCAAAAGAAACAATGGCCGGTGAAAGGGCTCACGGCCTGGACGTCATGGTCATTTCTCACTGAGTTGTTTACACCGTTTGGTATTTTCCTCGGACGCTGCCATGCCGCTGTTTATGAGGTGTGCTACAAGAATGTGGACGCAATTGTTGCCCTGTGGTGATGACACAGTATCAGAAATGTAATTTGCCAGGAGCAGGTTACACACGAAATTCCCCCCCGGTGTCGGTGTCTACATCGACATACGACATTAATGTACGCACCTCGTTTCCAGAGAAAGCTGGACCTGTTCCACACAGTGAAAAAAGCCTCTGAGATGAGGTCATTCACTTAAGCCTCGTCCACACGTATGTAGGTGTTTATGAAAGTGGACCCCGTCCAGACGGATGTGATAACGGTTGTGTTATCATGTCGGTTCAGTAGGGGGCTATAGCAGCTCTCAACAAGATACAATTAAAACACCACGATGAAGGAGAAAAACACATGTTTAACCCCAGATCACTCCATACTCTCTGTGTAGGGCACTGCACACGTCATGAAACCATTCTAGATCTGAACACTGCTTTATATATTTATAAATAAACACCTAAGAGTGTGTCCACAGGGGTGTGTGTGTGTGTATGCGTGAGTGTGTATGCGTGAGTGTGTCTGTGTGTGTGAGAGAGATTGTGTGTGTGTGTGTGAGAGAGAGAGATTGTGTGTGAGTGTTTGTTTGAGTGTGTGTGTGTGAGAGAGAGTGTATGTGTGTGTGTCTGCGTGAGTGTGTGTGTGTGTGTATATGTGTGTGAGAGAGATTGTCCACAGCTCTTACAGAAGATGATTTCTTGTAGAATATCAGTGAACTGTCAGTGTATTGAATAAATCCCAGGTGTGTCCCCTGTGCCTCTCGACTCTTGATCCATATCTCGTCCTCATCCTCATCGTGCTCCTGACCTTCGAGGTCAGTTTACACTGTAATTCTTCTGGAGCGACTCTGTGTATATGAGAAAGTGGTGGGCTCGAGTCCCGTCCCGTTGCGTAATCCGGTCGGCATTCTTCTGGGCAGTGTGTGGTGTCTTGAAAATAGCGAGCGGAACTCCGGTGACCTTTATGGAGCAGTCTCAGGAAGTGTTTGTGTATGCTAGCTCCAAATTCTCCACCAGGAATGTCTCGGCCGGCAACTCTTCCACTCGCCCACTCTGTGGACTCCATGATGTCATTCAGGGCCTGGACCAGTCCTGGGATTAGTTCATGGAGTCGGTTTGAGAACTGCTTATCGGTCAGAAATCGACCCAGTTCTCCCTCTGATCACAAACGTAGCCGAGCAGCAGTTGATCTTGTGCCTTTCTCTGTTGTGTTTTTCTGCTCTGGCACGGCATCGTCAGTGGGAATGGTACAGAGAGATAATAACAGATGGCAGCAGTGCTCACTGTAATGGTTTCCTCGGTCTGTGGCTTCCATCACGTCACAGAAGCAGGGCTCCAGGCTGTAAATAAATCAAGTTTCTTTTGAAGGCAGGTATTGGATTGTTTATTTATTTTAAGTGAGACCCTGTAGCGACCGGTCGTGTGGATTTGATTGATTATGTCAAACATCCCTAGTTTTGGGATTTCATTAATTTCATTTATTAAACATACATTTGGGGTCAGAAAACACAGGATAAAACGAGCTGTTTTGATCCTGCTCCACTTCTGACGTCAAGTGCAGGGACTTTAGAATGGCCCCGCCCCCTCGTCTGAGTCTGTCCAATCACAGCGCTGGACCCGTGTTTATGTGAGAGCGCAACTACGAGGTTAAACACAGCAAAACAGACACAGTTTAAATTAGATATGGATTGTTTCTGGTTCTTTGCTTTAAATTCACTCTCCTAACAGTGTCCTGAATGGCGCCCCCTTTTGGTGTGATTTCACAATGCTAAACTGGGCTTTGAGTGTGAGTTGTGGAGAGTTAAAAGATCTTTCGGCACTTGTGATTTGTCTGGGAAGTGATTGTTTGTCCAGGTTGTGTGTGTGTTTGTTTTCATGGATAAAAGCTTCAGTTTTCTAATCTGTCGTTCCACCTTAAATGGTAACAAAATGTACCTCCGGCACCATTTAAGGTGGAACTAATTTGAATAAGGAGTCGACAGTTCATAGGGTCAGAACCTGAAAAGGCGTCAGCCATGTTCCACGTACATTATCATCCAGATTGTTTCTGGTTCTTTGCTTTAAATTCAGTCTCCTAACAGTGTCCTGAATGGCGCCCCCTTTTGGTGAGATTTCACAATGCTAAACTGGGCTTGAGTGTGAGTTGTGGAGAGTTAAATGATCTGTTGGCAGCTGTGATCTGTCTGGGAGATGATTATTTGTCTTTGATGCTTTTTTATGCTGTAGTTTGTATAAATGTAAATGGGTCTTAATCAAGTGAGTAACCTCTGAGAGTCTTGACTATGTGGTTCCAGACTCTGTACGACACACTGCTGATATTAACGTGGTCAAGCGCAGACGGTTCAGGCTTCAGGGAAGTTATACAAGTGAATTTCCTTAGTGTTTGTAGACAGCATCGTGTCCCACAGCGTCAGAAACCACATAATCAAGCGTATTAAATATTACCGAACAAACTGACCTGCTTTCAGACGAGTGTGTGAAGCCTCAGGCTTGAGGTTTGCATGCTTTACCCCAGCCAGGCCTCTGGAATAGAATTCCCAGCCGTTTGTGCATAACTGGCTGGGAATTCTGGAAGCCGCTGGAGACATTGGGATGTTTTTCCTCCGTGTGGCGGAGAATCTGAGCTCGGATCAGACGGCCCCGGCACTTTGTTTTGACTGTCTCAGCGCTCCTGGTCCCCGTCCTGGAAGACTTCCTGTGCGGAAGTGACCCTGGTTTCCTCCTGCGCTCCTGGAGTGTGTGTGTGAAAGGGAGAGTGTGTATTTATCCGGACGGCGGCCGTTCCCACTGTCTGTGCCACATTCTTGCCCTTTAACCTTCACACACACACACAGCAGGGCCAGAGCTGCTTTATTTAGTTCAGACTATACAGAGAAAATGTGTGTGTGTGTGTTTGAGAGAGAGAGAGAGAGAGAGAGAGAGCTTTATGTGGCATCAGATGATGGAGTGGATGTTGTTCTTGAGGAACATCTGTATATTAAAATAATATCAGCAGCTGGATGTTTTTTATTGAAATTATATTTTTTCATCTACATCCGAGGGGTTGTGTAACTGGGAAGGTATGTGTCATGCTCTAAAAAACAACTATAGGTACAGGGCATACCTGGACACACACACACACACACACACACACACACACACACACACACACACAGACTTATACACACGCAAGGGGAATGTAGCATGCCTACTTAGTCTGAGCATCTGCTGCAATGAGCCTTTCTGTGTGTGTGTGTGCCTGTGTCTCTTTGTGTGTGTGTGTGTGTGTGTGTGTTTGGGTCACATACCACACAGCTGCACAGCTGTGACAGGCCGAGGCGTGATCCAGCAGCCAACTGTTAACCAACACACACAGGTCACAGAGTTCAACAGTGCACTCTGTCTCTGCAGGAGGGTGTGTATGTATGTATGTGTGTGTGTGTGTGTGTGTTTGTTTGCTTTAATGGATAAAAGCTTCAGTTTTCTAATTTGTCATTCCACCTTAAATGGTAATAAAATGTACCTCCGGCACCATTTAAGGTGGAACTAGTCGAGTTCAGCTGGAAATACAGACAGTTCATTGGGTCAGAACCTGAAAAGGCGTCAGCCATGTTCCACGTACATTATCAGGGGGCTCCCGAGGGTCACCGTGGTTTTATCCTCGGTGTAACTTTTAAAACAGAATCTCTGGATCGGATCCAGGTGATACCTCAGCCGTCCGAGGCCCGGAGACCTAGAGAGCACAATATCCTCACTGTCTGGGTGGTCCCCCATCGCCACCCATGGTGCTAGTGAGCATGAGCAACTGATAGATGTAATAGATCTGGACAGTTTGCATTCTTTGAGACATTCACTGATTGGAGAACATTTGACATTTTTAATTGTGTAAAAAATCTGAATGGAGTTTTGTTCTCTCTCTCTTTAAACAAACGTACCTGCACTTCATGTGCCACATTCATCCCAGTTGACCTCTACACGTGTGTGTGTGTGTACCAGGAATATATCACGTTGTGGGGACCAATAACTGTTTACACACTACTCCCCTTGTGGGGACTTGTCTTCCTTGTGGGGACCTCCAGCTTGTCCCCACAATATAATCATTACATTTTAAGGTGAAGACAGGTTTAAAGGTTGGGTTAATGTTATGGTTAAGGTTAGAGCACGTCTCGAACCTAAGGTACATAGTCGAGTGATGCGTATGGAAAAGTCCATTGTAAGTCTCCTCAAAATGAATGGAAATCTATTTAATGTCCCCACAATTCACAAGGTACAAGATTGTGTGTGTGTGAGAGAGAGAGATTCTGTTCTCCTGACCTGATCCGGAGGTCAGACAGCGACCTGCCTCACCTTCCTGTCCGTCAACAACAGTCAACACAGCTGCGCTTGGCTCACACAGATTTAACCTCTGCTCCATCGCACAAACAAAACTCAGCATGAATAACACTGGCACATTCAGACAGGTTTTCATAGTCATCTCCCGTCACGTCCAGTCCTTACACAGCTATTTCACATCCTAACAGCTTCTAAAGTACGATTAGAGCTGAAAGAAACAGGGCAGTTACTTGTGCCTCAGAATTCCTAAGTGCCACAAACGTTCTTCCGCTACTTTCAGCCGCGTCAGCCGCGTAGCTCCAGCGCTAATCTAAAGAAACAAACTTCAGACGCCAGACTTGTCCCGGACGACTGAGTACGTTCTGTTTAAGGTCAGATATGTGTGAAGATTTAAGCCAATCCACTAATACTGTGCTAATAAGCTAAAGGCCTTTTCACACAGAAAAATAAGTGAAAACAAACACACATTTATTAATGATGTCTTTCATAGAGTCAGAAACTGACGGACTGTGACGCTGCGTCACATTTGGATTCAGAACCTGTTCAATTCTCTATATTTTACTGGGGGTATATTTTAACCCTAGCTACACAGCTTCTTGCGCTAAAGGCTAAAAACACAGCCCTTGACGAGCACTTCCTGCTACTTCTCCTTTACAATAAAAGTCTCTTCAGAAAAACAACAATCTGTGTATTGCTACTCAACTAAAACACGGTGATTATACATACACACAGATTCTGTTTCATGGAGTGTCTACGCCACATTGTAAAACCTTCACTCTTGTTGCCTAGCAACAGTACACTGTGTTAATGGGCTACATTGTGCGGCAGAGGAGTAGAGTATTGTGAACGTTTTGGTAAAGTTTTATATTTGTGAATTAAATAGTGGTGTATTTTAATATATATATATCTTGTTGGCCACCATTTTATGAAAGATATAAGTCCCTCAAGGCCATGTGTTCATGGTATTTTTACCTTAAATAGGTCACAATGTGAGGCTGAACTTAGCTTTTGAAAGACAACCTTCACTCTCTTCATTTAAAATACACCAACCAGAGTTTACACCTGTAACCCATACTTACTTAACCTGCTTCATTGACACACCCTGGTCATTTTATTATTATGTATAGGAAATATTTTACACACTGCACCTTTAATAGGCTCTATTCAAAACTAAAGCACTTCTCTCAAGATCAGTTTCTCCTATGGGATCAGACTATTTACACAATCAGAAGAAACCCACAGCTGAACGTATCACATCACGTAGTGTAAGTGGGCGCTATTTCAGGACAGGTTTGTTACAGGATGATGCTCATTCCAGACTCATTCTGGACTCCCGTTCCCCTCTTCTGCCAAAAAGTGGGTACAGGACGGTACCAGGGTCGAGGGCAGAAATGGGTGCATTGCATTGGTCCAACCACTGCATCAAACGGATCCAGAGTTTTTAGCTGTATTTACGCTACTCCATTAGCGCTAGTCTCATCAAGCTAACAGTCAGGGTTATGATCACTGCTGAATGTTTATAGCAGGTTTCGTGCCTACGTCCTCATGAGCGGAGAATGTCTCTGTGACTCTGACTCAGGGGTTTTCAGATCTGATTCATTACCTCACTGTAGACGTGAAAATTGCGGGGCTTATGTGTCTTTTTGAAGTGGGCTAGAGAGATAAAGTCCTGTGCCTGTTGTCTGATGATTCATGTCTCTCTCTCTTTCTCTCTCTCTCTCTCTCACACACACACACACACACACACACACACACACACACAGAGAAACAGTCGTCCCTTCTTGGCTTAAGTTAGGGTAATGAAATCATGTCGGATGTTGTAGCATCCCGCAATCTCAAACAACAAGAGGAACATGTGTAGACATTTAGAGTCTACCACATCAGTTCAGGGTTTAGGCTTCTCTGTGTGTGTGTGTGTGTGTGTGTAATTTAGTCTGAGACCAGGCTTAGTCTGTGTCTGCTAAACCACACTTTCGCCCCCTCACTCCAGACCTGCAGCACGCATCACAGACTAGTAATGAAGCGAGATAATGATCATGTAGCTGTCTGTCTGAATTCTGCCACGGAGGTGAGGACACAGTCAAACGCACCTTTCACAATGCCAACACACACACACACACTCACACACACACACTCTCTCACACACACAGACACACAGAGACAAACAAATACATATTGTACTGTATTTCTAAATGTTAACACGTGGATAGGGTCTGTGTGGAGCTACACACAACCACACCCAACTTAATAAAACAAAGATGACAGACAGGGTGTGTGTGTGTGTGTGTGTGTGTGTGAGAGAGAGAGAGAGAGAGAGAGAAAGAGTATGTGTTTTATATACTTTTTTGGGGGGCTCAAAGTTGTTTCAGACCGTTGAGACTGAGCTATATGCTGTTAAATAAACACTTACATAATGGAAGAGCACTTATGTAACTTTCTTGTGTACCTCTCCTTTATACACACACACAAACACACACACACACTCACACCCACCAAGCACTATCAGGACATTTCCCGTGTGTGTGTGTGTTAAGATGTGAGTAATGATTCCTCTGTTAGAGCTCACAGTGAGGTTAGGAGCTTAGGAGATATTCCAGAAGAGTCAGGTACATAAATCTCTCTCTCTCTCTCTCTCTTTCTCTCTCTCTCACACACACACACACACAGACAGAGCGGGTTGTAAGTTGAGCTCATGTTATTGAGCTCAGCAGGCCTCAAATGGAGTACAGTGTCCTACTGCAATGAACCACTCACATTCACTTGCAACTGGTGTGTGTGTGTGTGTGTGTGTGTGTGTGTGTGTGTGTGTGAATGCAGAAGCCTCAGCTGACCGCTGCTGTAACCATCTGCAATTAAGCAGTGTTTCCTGTTGGCGAACGTCCACCTTTAGAGCTTAGCAATCATCGCACACCATCTGACTATGAACTGTGCTCCAAACATCCTGTGTGTGTGTGTGTGTGTGTGTGTGTCCACCTGCACACTCAGCTGACTGAAAGGAACTATTCCCTTCATGTGTTTAATTACCCATCACAGGAACAAACCCCAGCGGCTTCAAACACCCAGAAAAGTGGATTATTAAAGGTCCAGACTACAGTAGATCATCTGTCTGTCTGTCTATCTGTCTATCTGACTGTCTATCTCTCCCTCTATCTCCCCCTCTATCTCTCCATCTATCTGTCCATCTATCTCTCCCTCTATCTGTCTGTCTATCTATCCATCTATCTCCCCCTCTATCTATCCATCTATCTGTCCATCTATATCTCCCTCTATCTATCCATCTATCTCTCTATCTGTCCATCTATATCTCCTTCTATCTGTCCATCTATCTCTCCCTCTATCTCTCTGTCTATCTGTCCATCTATTTCTCCTTCTATCTGTCCATCTATCTCTCTATCTGTCCATCTATCTCTCCCTCTATCTCTCTGTCTATCTGTCCATCTATTTCTCCTTCTATCTGTCCATCTATCTCTCTATCTGTCCATCTATCTCTCCCTCTAACTGTCTGTCTATCTGTCCATCTATTTCTCCTTCTATCTGTCCATCTATCTCTCTATCTGTCCATCTATCTCTCCCTCTATCTCTCTGTCTATCTGTCCATCTATTTCTCCTTCTATCTGTCCATCTATCTCTCTATCTGTCCATCTATCTCTCCCTCTAACTGTCTGTCTATCTGTCCATCTATTTCTCCTTCTATCTGTCCATCTATCTCTCTATCTGTCCATCTATCTCTCCCTCTATCTCTCTGTCTATCTGTCCATCTATCTCTCCCTCTATCTCTCTGTCTATCTGTCCATCTATTTCTCCTTCTATCTGTCCATCTATCTCTCTATCTGTCCATCTATCTCTCCCTCTCTGTCCGTCTATCTAAGGACATGATTGTGTAGTGTGAAAGAAAAGAGAGAGAGAGAGAGAGAGAGAGAGAGAAGCTCCTGGAATTATGACCACAGTCATGGCCTCTGTATGACATCACCCCCTCAGCATCCCCCATAAACAGCACACACTTGTTCTGCCGGAGAGTGTGAGGTGACATCAGTGTTTCCTTCCTGACCTTTGCACTGGGGGGCTCTGGGAGCCCTGACAGGTTTGATGATGTCACCGGCATCAGGTCTGCACACACACAGAGAGAGAGGGATTAGGAGCAAAGTGAAAACCAAGCTCCACACAGCCTGCGAAAATGGCTCGTTTTAGAACGACCGGTTTTGTGATGTCACATCACCCCTGTCCATGCAGCTCATTGATCCCTATCACCCGTCATGTCCTAAGACCTTATAGACATCACCTTTCCTTCTGAAAAGTGTGTGTAATGTACCTTAACGCATGCCGTAGCACAGTAAGACCACTGCTGTGACTCTGAGGGGCCGTTTACGCCGTCTGTTCCCAGTGGAATCTTTAACCTACCAAAGCTGAAGCGTATTTTCAGACGGTTTGTTTGCGTCTGCTCGCAGCCGAGTTCTCTGAGAGGGACGGCCAGGACTGGACAGCGCGTGGGTGTAAGGGGCGAGAGAGACCAAACCAGACAGAACCCCCAGAGGCTCTGAGATCCCTCGCAGCTTATCCGTCCACACAGACGCACACTCCTCCGTCCAGCTCCTGTTTTCTCCATCAGCTCCTCACTGCTCCCCCTCAGTCTGGAGCGCCCGCCGAGCCTGACTTCAAACATGAGCTACTCCAGGAATGATAATGACAGAAACACACTCCATTCTTGCTCCCTCGCTCTTTTCTCCTGCCTCCTTCCCTTTCATTCCTCAGCGCTGTTTTTAGGCTGGATTTTCGGAAGCGAGTTATATTCCTGTGTTTCTGAGCTAACGGACAGACGCTGAACCGGTGCCCGTTTGATTGGCAGATCAGGGTTTAGTCCCAGAATGCACCTGTCCCATGCCGGAGCTTCGTAGGGGCCTGTCCCACGCTGCACCTCTGCATGCCGTTCCTGTGACAACACGTCTGCTTCAGGACGGCCTCGGCTTGCTCTACATTCTGCAGTCCCCATCAGCGGCCTGATACCTTTAAACAGAGACTTTTACTGGTTTTGTGGTGGTTTTCCGCGGCATGGTACCGTTCTCACTGTTTCATTTTCCAATACCACAGCTCCAACCCAAAAAATGGTAGTCTCTGTCGTCTCAAAACCCATTTTTGTTCCCACTGGGGAACAGTGGGCTTTGGAAACCACAACAACGGCGGCAGTAACGTTAAGCGGTGTTTACTCATGGTGTATCGGCGTGTTGTTGTTGTTGTTTGGGACTGAACACAGCTCCGTCATCAGTTCAGACAGATCAGTAGAGTTTGTTCCTTCCTTGTTGCAGCGTCCAGCTCTCGCTGGATTCTTTCGTCGGCCACCGATCCAAGGAGCGTTTGAACCTCTTCAAAAAGACCACGACGTAATTTTACGAGCTGCCGTCGTGAGTCGGATAAAAACAAACGTGATCTCTGCTGCAGCTGGAGATTTTACAGATGGAGAGTTGGTGCTGGTCGTCTGCGTTGCGTGGCGTAGAGTGAAGACTCTCTCTGGACGATCAGCGCTCTGCAAGGTTTACACGCCACGGTTTAGTCCCTACTCGACTCGCTCTGAACCACGAGAGAACGTGGACTTAAAATAGAAATCTCCAAACTGTTGTGGTTCTCAAAGCCAAGAGAATGGTGTTTTGCAGTGCCACCGACTACATGTCAGGGCTGGTGGGCTTTAAAGTGGAAAACCAACCAGGGACCAAGTGAGTAGAGTCGAGTAGAGCAGATTAATGTAACCATCCTAGTGACAAAATGTTTATGTGGGTGTCAAGTAGCTTTATGAACGGTGGCCGACACCAAGGTGTGACCATTGAGAAGTGGCTTCGTTAGAATAGGTGAAGAGCACAGGACACGGACAGAGAAGGAGTCAAGCCATTCACTCATGACACAACCAGCAGGACAGCTACAAGTGTTACTGCCAAATAAAGCACTTTAGAGGAGGGTCTGGATGGTTGTGAACAGTTGCAGATGTCTGTTGCTTAGTCAGGCCGAGCAGAGGTTAAAGAGCGGAGGGGAACGGATGTCACTGGGAGTCAGTGGAGCCAGTGACATCACTTGCTCTGAGCGTTTGAATGTCAGAAATGTGAAACGCCTTTTCCCCCAATAAACTGTCACCTGTTCACACTCTCAAACGCCTCCACGTCACTGGCCTGGACCTCCTAAACGTCACCTGCTTCTGACAAACACACACACACTCACAGGCATGTGACCGCTCGGGACCACTGTCAGTTGAACATGCCTTAAAGCTGTGGTCAGATGGAGAGTGTCGCCATGTCCATGTGGAGCTACAGTGAAGGGACCATCTGTTTTTCTACAGTTTTTAGCTGTAGTCCATCTATCTCACGCAATGTAGTCACATGACTCTGCCCTGTCCAATCGGCCACACGGAGGAGAACCTAAACACAGACTCGGACCGAGCGACTGGAGCGGCTTGTACCAAAGAGAAACGCTGTATCTGTGGAGATAAAGAGAGAGAGACAGAGAGAGAGAAAGAGTCAGAGAGGGAGAGAGATACTGTTGGACACCAGGAGTGATTGATTAACCGTGAGACAATAGAATGATTGGGGAATTGATCGAGTTGATAGATAGTGATTGACCCATTACACATTAGCCTCGTGGCTCCAGGGTGGATTTAAAGGTGAAGTGTAGTGTGTCTCTGTGTGTGCTGTAAGTGTCTGTGTGGAACTATAGCATTAAGCGCTTAGCGACTCCCACCCGAGACCCTCAGCTCTGACCCTCGCACCTGGAGCTGATAGAGAAGGGGAATCTGTCACTTACTCCACGAAGCACAACACAATCTGAAGAATATCAGCTATCTCAGGAATGTTATTGCTTCGGTGTGTGTGTGTGTGTGTTTGAGAGTGTGTGTGGTCATGCATACCAGTGTGTCTCTGTCTGTACAGATATGTGTGTGTTATTCTGTGTGTGTGTGTATGTGTGTGTGTGTAAGTGTGTGTTATTCTGTGTGTATGTGTGTGTGTGTGTGTAAGTGTGTGTTATTCTGTGTGTGTGTGTGTGTGTGTGTAAGTGTGTGTTATTCTGTGTGTGTGTGTGTAAGTGTGTGTTATTCTGTGTGTGTGTGTAAGTGTGTGTTATTCTGTGTGTATGTGTGTGTGTGTGTAAGTGTGTGTTATTCTGTGTGTGTGTGTGTGTGTAAGTGTGTGTTATTCTGTGTGTGTGCGTGTGTGTGTGTGTGTATGAACAACACCAGAGAAAAAGATTTCTTTCTTTCTGTTCTTTTAATTTTCACTTATACTTTTATTTTTTTTTTCAATTCTCTATTTGCTTCTCATTTATCTCTCTTTTCTCTTTCCTTCTCTTTCTCTCCTCTGTTCTCTTCCTCTTTCTCCTCTCCTCTCATTTCCTTCTACTTCTGTACTCTCTCTCTTCTGTTTCTTTCTCTCTTTTTTGTTTTCTCTTATTCTTTTATTTCTCTTCTCTTTTCTCCTTTTTTGCTTTTCTCTTCTCTTCTCTTCTCTTCTGTTATCAGCTGCAGAGCTGTTCATGGCTGTGACATCACTACATTCATAATCACAGTATTGATTGTAGTTCACTGTTTGAAGCACCCACTAGAGTCTGGTGCTTAATTAGTGAATGCAGATATTGACCGTATACACACACACACACACACACACACACTTACAGAAACGGTGTGTGCACATTCCAGATGCCTCCCGGTTGAAGGCCAGGCCCAGGGCATTTTTCCGATGGCTTCCCTGATCCGTATGAAGTCACTCATCCTAAAAGAGCAGGAATTCTGGGAATGAAAGCATCCTGAAGCGGACTCTGAGGTGTCATCAGATAAAGACAGAGAAGCGAAACGTGATCTCACTTCATAAACGCTGAGAAGGATACATTGTTTGACACTCAGGTTAACAGAGGCCTGAATTACTGCGCTGATACGGCGAGGGTGGGGTCACGGGGGAGCGGGCTTGGGATTCCCAGCAGTAGTCATCATCCAAATCAATCATTTGAGCTGCTTTGTTCCTCAGTGACTTACATTTTTAACACTTGTGACTGAGGGGGAGGGGGAAGAAGTCTAGCCCTTCACTCGCAACAGCACAAGCCATTTAAGGTTTCAGCGTTAACGTAGTGGGGACGGTCGATTCCAAAGTTATGATTCATCATCCTTTTCACTCATGTTCATTAACTTTGACTGTGCTACTTTAAAGCTGCTGATATTGAGCTGTAATAAGGAGAACGGAAACTGCACTACGTAAGTTAGATGATAAGGATGCCCCTTAGACGCCACCTGCTTGAGGTACACCGGTCACGGCCAACTGGGAGGAGGCCCCGGCACAGACCCAGGACCCTCTGCAGGGATTATACTTCTTGGCTGAGCTGGGGACCCCTGGGGAGGGCAGAGACGTCTGGGGCATCGTTGTTTGCCTTGTTGCCTGTGGAAGACATAGTGAAGAAAATGAGATTAGTTGTTAGCACATGTGGATCACAGTGGAGATTGGACAGGGGCTCTTCTTCGTATCTATAGTGACGATGTATGTATGAATGGGGGCTATTATTTTAGCGCAGTTGCTACTGTACGAACAGCTGGCAACTTACTCACAACCACCACATTAGATTTGTCACGCTGTTGTGGTTGGAGATCATGCCCCACAGCAAATGGGGTGTGTGTGTGAGAGAGAGTGAGAGTGGCTTATGAAAGTTCAACACAAGTTCATGAGGATATAAGCCGGGGTTATATTCATAAACACAAGAATGTGGAGAATGAAGTTATCGAGGCCTCGAGGGCTACAGTGTTTAAATTAGTGTTACCCATGTACCAGCCAATAAAATCCTCCCCTGAAAACACACTTTGGCAACACTCCCCTCTTTCACTTTTAGTGTGTGTTGTGCTGGTGTGAGTGGATCAGACACAGCAGTGCTGCTGGAGTTTTTAAACCCTGTGTCCACTCTCTGTCCACTCTGTGAGACACTCCTCCCTCGTTGGTCCACCTTGTAGATGTAGAGTCAGAGACAGTAGCTCATCTGTCACTGCACAGTGTGTGTCGCTCGTCCTCTAGTCCTTCATCAGTGACACAGGACACTGTCGGCTGGATGTTTTTGGTCGGTGGACTGTTCTCAGTGCAGCAGTGACTCTGAGGGGTTTAGAGAACACTAGAAGAATGACCGTATTGAAGCTTTAAGGGTTGTTTTGACAGTGTGTGTCACACAGTGAGTCAGATATAGAGCAGGGGTCAAGCCCAGGGTCAGGAGCCACTTTCACAGTGGTCTACCAGTGCAATTACATCACTGTAGAGCTGTACTCTGATTAGATACGACCTTGTCATTGCTGCTTTAATGATGGGTTCACTGTAGTTGTTTATATCACAGTAATGATCTAAGTGTGTGTGTGTGTGTGTGTGTGTGTGTGTGTGTGAGGAACCCTAAAATCTGTGGTGGTCAGTTTATTTTTTTTGTCCAGACACATGGAATGTCTGACTATTACCGAGTAAAGATGGAATTACATGTGAGGACTGTTACATCACTTCAGATGACCTGCTACTTTTGTGTGTGTGTGTGTGTTTCTCTTTGTTCCTCATATTGATGTGTGTAATCTTCTGCTCTGTCATCTGTAATGTGTGCAGTTAATCACTGGTAAATCTGCTTCCTGGAATGAGAGATTGTGTGTGTGTGTGTGTGTGTGTGTGTGTGTGTGTGTGTGTGTGTAGGGAATAGGAGATAGCAGGGAAAACAATTTGACTATTCCCATAAGTATGGAAGGGGGCTTCTTGGTTTTTTTTATACACACACACACGCACATACCTACAGGCACACAAATACATAAACACACACACACACACACACACAAATACATACACACAGGCACTCAAATACATACACACACACACACACACACAAATACATAAACACACACACACACACACACACACATAAACAAAATATCATTTCAATTTGGGCACATTACATAGTCTTCCTTTCATTTCACAGAGAAGTAAACTGTCTGTGTTGATAGGGACATGCTTTTGTCCCCATAAGGAAGAAAAGTCCCCACAAAGTTAGTGTTTAAGCAGATTTTAGTACACACACACACACACACACACACACACAGGGTCTGATTTATAGCTCTCCTCTCTGGATGGGTGTTGAGGCATGTGTGGACTCAGTGGTGGATGTGTGTAAAAGGTCAGCTGTTGGAGAAGAGACTTGTTGGAAACTGTGTTGCCCCTGTTACTGCCACCGATAAAATCAATCAGCATCAATCTGGCAACCTTCAGCTGGTCGGTGAATGATGATCCTGTGAATGCAGGTGTGTCTTTAAATTATTGAACATTTTACACAAAGCATTAAAGGGAACGTCTACAATTGGGGGAACTGCAGTTCTCTCTGGTTTGTTTACGTTCAGAAGCTCCACGTCTTTTAAAGTGGAATGATGTGTTTGAGGTGAAAAACGACTGGCTGGAGTTTGTGTATATGTTTTTATTCAAAGTTGGATTTACCACTGAAACTCATTTGTAACTTGAGCTGTTTCATTTTGTAGCACATTAGGTCTGCGTTTACTTTCATACAAAAAGATACATCATAATATTTATGTGGAAAGAGATGAATTTCTTTAAAATATCATTGCATTTGTGGATCCAGTCACTTGCCTCTTTTCCGTGATGTATTTTTGTTCACTTCCTCTTGCAGCCATCAGTCTGCAATCTCTACACACTTGAGTCATTGTCGTGTATTCGTGTGGATGGAGATCTTTTAGAAAACCCTGATGGTGTGGCAGAACATGTTTTTGAATACGGACACATGTGGACAAAGCCTGATAAGGTACAAAAACATAGGCAGTCCCTTCAGATGAGCGTTTGGTTTGTTGTTGCTAGCATTAGCTCTGCAGTAGATAACGATGACTCAGGGGCTTCTGTACAAGGGTTTGATCAGTGTGCCAACACAAATGTGCTAACAGCGAGAGCAGAAATATGCCTGGCCTTAGTGAGCTGACCTTAGTGAAGAACGTCCCTACACTCGACAGGTAGCCTGCTCCCGTCCTAAAGGCTTAGGTTTTCCTCATTTTGGTTTTTGCCCAGACTTTGTAATGTTGTGGTGTCTGAACGAGTGTTTTTCATATTTGGATGATGTTGTAGCTGAGGACCTATAGATAGCAGCAAGCTTCTCGGTTGAGACTTGGCTAAACCTGGAGCGGTTCTTCTGAGTTGGGAATACAAACCAGATCATAATAAGAAATAAGACCCTAACTGAATCATAGTGCAGATGGAGACCTCCCGTGTCTTAGGACAGAACTAACATTGGTGTTTATCTTCTAGGGTTTCTGAGTGTGGTGGGTTTGGGCATGTCCTGTAGTGGCGGGCAAACCAAGAGACCGCAGTCAGGTTTTCCACTGCAGTTTTGCTGACGGTGGTCAGTGTCTTGAGAGGAATAAATACCTAGTATCCTTTTCTCCCTCTTGTCAGATAGGATTTGTTCTATATTTCATGAACCTGAAATGTCAGAAAAATAATAGCGACAGTGATCGTTTTCAGCTTTTATTCCTTTCAGCACATTCCCAGTGGCTCAGGAGTTCACAGGCCCATGGTCAGTATTCGGTTGCATTGCCTTTAAATTGATTAACGCTTGTCAAACGTTTTTGGGAAACCTTCCACAAGCTTCTCACAATAAGCTGCTGTAATTTTGGCTCATTCCTTCTGAGAGCTGGTGGAACTGAGTCATATTTGTGGGTCTGCTTGCTCGTACACGTTTTTTCAATTCTGCCCAAAAACTGTCAATGGGACTGAGGTCAGGGCTTTGTGATGGACACGCAATTACCTTTACTTTGTTGTCCCTAAGATACAACTTTGGAAGTACGCTTATGATTATTGTTCATTTGGAAGAGCCAACTGTGCACAAGTTTTAACTTCCTCTCACTTCATTCATTCATTCATTGTCTGTAACCCTTACACAATTCGGGGTCACGGTGGGTCCAGAGCCTACCTGGAATCATTGGGCACAAGGCGGGAACACACCCTGGAGGGGGCGCCAGTCCTTCACAGGGCAACGCACACACACACACACACATTCACTCACACACTCACACCTATGGACACTTTTGAGTCTCCAATCCACCTACCAACGTGTGCAACGTTTGGAGCATGGGAGGAAACCAGAGCACCCGGAGAAAACCCACACAGACACAGGGAGAACACACCACACTCCTCACAGACAGTCACCTGGAGGAAACCCACACAGACACAGGGCTCGAACCCACAACCTCTAGGAGCCTGGACCGGTGACAGAGACATTACCTGTTGCTCCACTGTGCCGCCCATCCTCCGCCCAGCCTTCAATTTCTCCTCTCTCATAAAGCCATCTATTTTGTGAAGTGAACCAGTCCCTCATGCAAACACCCCCCACAACATGATGCTTCCATCTTCATGCTTCACGGCAGGGATGGTGTTCTTTGACTTATAATTTAGGGATGTCCCGATTCAGTCTCAATGATCGGTATCGGGGATGATCACAGCACTATTTACTGATTACAGTTTTATTGAGCTCGATCCTCTGTTTCTTCTCGTCGGCAACTCACACTCCCTCCGCCTCCCTCTCCTCCTCCTCCTTGAGTCAGCAGTTAGTGTTCTCCACCAAGTGCAATAAGCTGTCCTTTGGCATCCATTTGAACCCATTTCTGCTTGTTAACATTACAGTGTAGAGCCGCTGTCATCAAGGCCACACCCTGGAGAGCCTCGCCGTGTGCCTGATCTAGAACATCTGCAGGAAGCTCTCGCCTTATAAGGCCCGCCTTCTGATCAGAGGCTAATTATAGACCAGTGATGAGGTGATGAAATGGGAGGACAGTTGTGCGGTATCGTAGGAGTGTAGAAGATGACCCTGTATGACGAGATGTTGAGGCTGTGGGGCTGTGGATCGTCCTCTGGAGGCCTCTAATGAGTTCATTCGGGTGGACTTGCATCACTCATTGGAGGCCATTGTTTAACATAAAAAAAAGCCAGGACTTCTGGGAAAGCCCCTCATTAGGGCTTATGGGAAACTCCATGGCTCTGTTCGGCATATTTTCCCCTCACCTTCACACACCCCCACCCACCCATACACACACACACCCCCTCCTTCTCCCACCTGATTATTTCTTTCTTCTTTTTCCAAAGCTGTGGAGCAGGGTGCTCTACCCCAGACTGTTTTCCTTCTCGCCAGCTTCTCATTTTTCCTCTTGCTTTTTTTTTCCACCCCGTCCAAATCTTTAGTACCTCGCCCTGTCGGAGAAATCCCATGCCGAGCCCTGGGTCGAGCCAAGGGGTGAACACGGGCCAGAACATTCTGGAGTCTGGGTGGTGTTGCTATGCTATGCTGTTGTGGAGTTCCCTCTACAATGGGCCTTTGAGCTCTGCAGACCGTCCATACCTACTGGACATTGGACCCCTGGGACATGCCTTAAAGGAGCAGGCATTCCTTTTTACCCCCAAACAGATCCAGTCTCTTCCATCCATTTATTTTATAAGGTGCAACTCACATGAGATGTTTTACGATTTATATTACGATTTATTTAGGTTATTGGCTCCCTCAGGACCCCCACAGAGCAGGTGTGATGTAGTGGTGGATCATTCTCAGCGCTGCAGTGACACTGACGTGGTGGTGGTGTGTTAGTGTGTGTTGTGCTGGTGTAGAGTGGATCAGACACAGCAGTGCTGCTGGAGTTTTTAAACCCTGTGTCCACTCTCTGTCCACTCTGTGAGACACTCCTCCCTCGTTGGTCCACCTTGTAGATGTAGAGTCAGAGACAGTAGCTCATCTGTCTCTGCACAGTGTGTGTCGCTCGTCCTCTAGTCCTTCATCAGTGACACAGGACGCTGTTGGCTGGATGTTTTTGGTCGGTGGACTGTTCTCAGTCCAGACACTGAGGGGTTTAAAAACTCCAGCAGCGCTGCTGTGTCTGATCCACTCTACACCAGCACAACACACACTAACACACCACCACCACGTCAGTGTCACTGCAGCGCTGAGAATGACCCACCTGCACAACACACCTTCTCTGTGGGGCTCCTGAGCGCTGAGGAACAGGGGGAAAGGGGGGGTAATAAAGTATGCAGAGCAACAGATGGACTACAGTCTGTAATTGTTGAACTATCCAAACAGATGGAGATGTTTTGTTGGCTTATTATTTTGATTACATGTTGGATCCAGTGTCTTTTCGAACTCTGTCCAGTTAGCTAGGTCTTTAAGCCTTTCTTCCAGATGCCTGCTTTTTGTCTGTGCTCGTGTCTTGTGGTCAGTAATGATATTGGACTGTGCGTTGGGTCAGAAACTTCTCCATGTGCCTCCTCTTATATCAGATACTTAGATTATTATATAAGTTCTGGACAGCTCAGAAAAATGCTTATGTAAATAATCAAGTGGAAATAAAGGGAGCATAGTGCTCTCAGTGAGAGTGAAGGCAGCGTGGACACATGTGCTGACCATATGGACCACAAATATGAGGTGAATTTGGTAGAACTAAGGCCACATCTGGCATCTTTTTCCTCCTGTACGAACACACACACATGCGCACACACACACACACGCAGAGTGGAAGGTCAGGCCAGCCTCCAGTGTGTTGCAAAAAGCGGGAGTGAGGGATTCCCTTAAAGAGAGAGTTCTCTATTCTCTCTCTGTTTCTGTTGATGTCTTTCCAGTTTTGCAGGTTATGAACTCCATCGCTGCTTGTATTTTTCCCCTTTATTATTGTATTATGTTTTTCTGATCTTGTGCATTTTTTAAATCCCCATTTCCCCAGGTCCTCTCCCATTATTTAGAACCCCCCTCATTAGCTAGGACTCCCCCAGTCACACGCAGTGCACTATTTTGGGACTAGTGGGGAACAATTGCCACCAATGATTTAAAACTTTCCACAATTTGATCTTGGAACTTCACATTTTACGATTCTTCAGGAATGTTTTTACTCTGTTGTGAAATTTCTTGTCTCACCATGATTCAGTCCAGTTCTTTTCCATAGTTTATCCCCGTGACCCATCCATAGAGGTAAGCTCGAACCAGAGATTCTCTGCTGACCCTGTCACCAGGGTTGAGCTCTCCCAGGGGAGCCAGCCGTCCTCTGTGTACAAAGTTTAAAACGAAATGTACTTGACAGTGGAATACAATCAACACAGGACACTGAGTAAAGGCGTGTTGTAACATATTACTCAAATTAGTTCAAACATTTATCCTGTTTTTAAAAAGTTAAATCAGTGAAAATGATGCTGGGGGTCTTTTTTTAATGGGAACATTTACCAATTACTGGGAACTTGTTGATTAGACTAACTGGCAGCTGGCAGCATCCAAAATATGCTCAGTTCTTCTCGGTTTATTTCACAGGTTTTGGAGAATTAAAAGCCCCGAACTCAGTGTAAAAAGGAACAAGGAGCATTTCTAAATGTTTCTGTAGTTTAACTGTAGGAGTAAACAGCTGTAGCCTGTACCAGTATTTAGTGCTGTATGTCAGAGTAAATGGTTTTAAATGGTGGCCATCAGTATTTCAGTGCTCTGTAACTGTATTTATGAGTAAATGGCTGTAGTGAGTCTGTCAGTACCCTAACCTAAGGAAAACGAGTACTCAAAATGTGAGTGAGTAAAAACATTTTGGTCCCCATGTAGTGGGTTAAACCTGGTACACACCCACACAGACAGAGAGAGAGAGAGAGAGAGAGAGAGAGAGAGAGATACAGTCCCCTTTTATCTCTCAAGTGTTTGCTGGAAAATGAGAGGACCCATTAAAATAGAGTTTCTCATTAAAATAGTGTTACTCCTTATTCTCTCCTCTTTTTCCACTCTCTTCCTCCTAATCCGTGACTCAAGGGATGCTGGGTGATGGGGCAGAGCCATTAAAGCTGACCTTGGTCTCTTTGAAGTTTAAGCCAAACATGGTGTTTTTTATCTCATTCTGAATCAGTGTCTGAAACAAGACCTCACTCACAAAGAATTTGTCTTGAAGTGAGATTAAAACGTCTGTGCTGCTAGTTGAGCTACAGTGAGTTTCTTAAACTAGAACTTTCCTATTGTTCTCGTCTTTTGCAGATAGTCCATGATTCTGCTTGTCGTTAATGTGTCTGGCATGGCGCTTCTCACGGACTCCTTCACTGTCTCTTGGTTCTCTTGCTCTGACAGCCAGTTCAGAGTCTACCGCCCAAGCATCATCCATTCACATCCATCCCTACGTGTCACAGAATCTAGTAGCCTCTCTGAAACTCTGACCCCTGTCTGTGAGAGTCTGCGTTTTCCAGTGGCGAGACTCAGAAGCGTTAGTGTGGAGCTGGAAGGAATTAAGTTGTTCGGGTAACTGGAAAAAGGAGGGGACCAATACATCCTGACTTTTTTCTTCTCTGTAATTAGTCAGAAGAAAACGAGGAGTGTATTCTTTTGAAAACATTTCCTCTGAACTCTACGGCATGTTGGTGCAAGGAAAAGGAGGTGTATATCCACTGATAAACGTCATAGAAGTATGACTCCAATATCTGCAAAAGCAAAGATAATATAATACGCTGGAAGAAGGTTTTCTCACAAATTTGACATCCTGCATGTCCTGGCCTTTCAGGTGTGTTGAGTTTAACAATGGAGTAACAGTGCATTGTTAATTCAGAAAGCAGGGCTTTGGGATGTAGATCCATTTCTCCGATTATGGTTCCAGCGAAGGCCTAGACAATTCTCAAGTGTCCGTCCACCTGAATGCCGAGTCACGCCTGGCTTCTCGCGTCTTTTGTTGGAAGGAACCACCAGACTTTTGTGTGAAGCCCACTTGGAACCTTGGTAATACCAGTTTAAGAGGCAAGCTGGGCCTGAGCCATGCTATCACCTGGAAACTGAGGCACTAATGCCTTGATAGAGTGGTCTTTCCTTGGCTTTTTATGTGTGTGTCAGTAAAAGACAAAGGGTGCCAATTTCAGGCCTCTCCTGAAGCCGGGGCTGAAATAGCTGTGGCTATTGAGGCCAGAGCCTGTTAGACACACATTCTTCCTCTCCCTGGAGAGGGCACATTCTCTGATCACTCTGATAAGGGAACAAAACACCCCCTCTTTGGCCTTCCAGCCCGAGTGTTTGTCCAACCTTTCTTCTTCTGTGCATGACCCTAAACAGCAGCGGTTATACAAGCCTCCGGGAAGGAGTGAAAGAGCGAGGGAGAAAAGATGAGGGTGAAAGTACAATAAAGAAGACAGAAGAGAACTGTACATTCTTACCCCCAGCTTAATCTGATCTGGGCAGAGCTTGGGTCTAAGCATCTGACTGTATTAAGTGAAGCCCCATTCCTCTTAATTTCTGAAGCTTAACAAAGCTCCGGTCCCAGGACTGACCTTGGGATGCCAAGGCCCCACCCTCAGGCCCTGAGTGGACCCTCACAGAATCCTGCAATGGCTCCTCCCCTAGAGCTAGAGGGCCAGGGGCACCTCAGGCCCCAACACCCTGGAGAGCGAGAAAGGGAAAATGAGACTTGGTTGGGTTAGAGGACACCTTCCTGGGGGGTCCCTTTTCTGTGGAGGTTAAGAAAAAGAGCCTCAACAGCCTCCACTTTCTGGGATGGATTGAGTTGTCTGAGGGCCTTTGCTGGGTTCAAAAGTGGGTGGGTTTAGTTGGAGAAATGTCCTTAACGCTTTATGAGAGGCCATTTCTCCACTGCTAGGTTCAGGTCTTTGCATGGAAGGCCTTTGGAGCATGAATCCTTGAGGTTCTGGGACCATGTCTGCATTGGCTAATGGTATCTCTAGTGCTCCAAACTAGATAACGTTGGACACTAATATCCTATAGGGCAAGGGGAAAATCGTGAACGTGGCTAAATGCTGTAGTTGAAGTATTCATGCAAAAGTGCACCAATTCGTAAGTTCATAGCCAAGTTCGTGCATGACCCTGTGTCCATGAGCCGGCCGAGCCCAGTCGCACTGACGTCAAACGCTGAATATCGAATTCCTCCACAGATCTGATAGCTCTTATCTAGCACGTTCCTCCTCTCTCCAATGAAATTTAAATTCCTCTGGACAGATAACTTCAGCCATTTTCCATTCTCACTGACTTTTGTTCTGTCCGCACCAGCTTTGAACCCCACACCAGGCGCAGTGCGGTGCTTTATCTTAGCAATGCCGCAGCCAAGAAGGTGCTTTGCTGATGTCTGAACGGATTTGTTCCTGTGTCTGCAATACTGAGCTTTTAGTCTGTTTCCATTGTGACTTTTCATTGGCTTAACTGTGATGGATTACTCTGGCTGAAGATAGGGCTCGGTTGCTCTTGCACTGGAGTAAGCAGAAGGAGTGGGAGGATGTGGAGACCTGGGGCTGGGATTATGAAGGAATACACACACTGCAAGTGAAGGAGCTGTGAGCTATGGCCATGGTTAAGTACATTGCCTCCGGAGTGTCTCCTGCTCTGTCAGGTTGCCATGTGATCTGGAAGATCTCGGCATAGCATCCTACTGTAAACTTGCTAAATCCTTGCAAAGACAATTGTTGGGATGTTTCTTGTCCACTTTCCGAGGTGTTTCCTGTACCTACCAGGCCCTAGCATTGCTCTAATGTTTTTCCCAGCCCATGTCTTTCCAGAGCAAGTTCAGGTTGGGCTAAAGCAGGTCAATCACCAAAGATCCCTCCAGGAAGGTGCTTTTAGCAAAAAGAATGCTTGTTTATGCCAAATAATATGGATGAACAAGAATTAGCCTGGATTATTCATCACTAAAGCAAAGACTGTGGTGGTCTTGAAAGCCATTTATAAATTTAGCCAAAGCCAAAAATGCCAGAGGGCCCAGTGGGTTTGCTCCCTGTTTCCCTCCCTCTTCTTTCTGTCCTGTTCCCTCTATCTCACCTCATCTCCCTCCCCTGGAGCCTTTTTAGAGCAAGCTTCAGATACACTTCATCAGGAGCGGTACACGGTTACACAAGATTTATTGTACGCTGCCTCTTTCTCTTTCTCTCTGGCTGTCTGGCCAGCAGGAGGGTGAAATCTATTCTCTGTGCCCCAGCAATCCCTTGCAAAAGTGGAATGGCAAGAATGTATCCTAGAAAGAAAGGGGGAGAGATGGTGAAATGGGAGGGGGTCTTTGGCAATTGTTGAAGGCTGTAAAGCAGGGCACATCTCAGCAGGGATGCCTGTCCAAGTCTTGGCACAGAAAGGCATAGCCTGCCTTGGGCAAACTGGGTAGAGCTGTATCTCTGATTTGGGTGGCACAAGGAGGAGGTGGTGGTGGGGGGTCTTTCCATGATCAAATTGCCCAGAAGATAATGGCTGTATACACATTGCCAGGTGCATTTCTTAGCCTGGTGGAGCGTGTCTAGGACCTGAGAGACAGTAAGATGGGGCTGGGTATCTATGGAGAAAGAGATTAAGAGATCAGGTCTCGCTGTGTGGAATGCCCTGAGGTGATGTGGATGTGTTGCACAAACCTGGAAGGGAGTCTTGATTTGAAAAAAGACATTAATGGCACTGAATTATAGCCCCATTGGAATGGACGCTAAGATGGAATAAAATAACATGGGATTGATCATTGGGCAGAGAATGGAGTTCATTAAAAAAAAATAGTATTAAATGTTAGACTTATTGGGTCCATGGTTTGAACCTGTTGATTTCCACTGCCCATCCCCTGGGGTTGTAGTTGTGCTCTCTTGGGGCTGCTCCCAAGCTTGGGCGAAATGGGAAGGTTGTGTCCAGAAGGGCATCCGTCATAAAACTGGTGCCAATCCATGGTGTGTCTCTCAGGGCCAGGATCAGCAGGTGATCTACCATGGCAAACCCTTGTAGGAGTTGCCTAAACTAAAAAAAACACAGAATGAGATGGTGTTTGGGGCCATCATGTCACTTTCACACAGATCTGGAGTTATGCGCAGTATGGTGGCTTGGTGCTAAACATCTTCACCTCAAGCCTCATCCGGGTGGAGTTTCCATGTTCTCCCAGTGTCCGTGTGGGTATCCTCCAGGGTCTCCGGGTTTCCTCCCTCAGTCGAAGAACACGGAGGTTAAATGAATTGTCTACTCTGAATGTCTCAAATGTGTCCGAAGGTGAGAGTTTGTGTCGCCCTGTGAAGGACTGGCGCTCCCTCCAGGGTGTGTTCCTGCCTTGTGCCCTGTGATTCCTGGTAGACTTGGGACCCACCGCCGCCCTGAACTGAATAAGTGCTATAGACGAATGAATGAATGAATTAATTAATAAAAAATGGGGTCCTGGTTTCAAACCTGGCCTTCGGGCCACTCTCTGAGTAGAATTTAGTGTGTTCTGCCTGTGTCTGTTGACCTGTTATTTCCTGGTTATTGCTAAATAGATGGAATAATTCTAAAACTGAAGAGTGGCATTGAAATATGGTTAGAAGTTGATACAATAGAACAGAGTGAAACTGCTATTAAAAGTGATATGATGTGACAGAATACATTTTAAATAATAGACGATAACAAAATATTAAAATGCCACTGCCTCGGGATGAGCTATAATCGACTGAGTGGAATGGAATGTGGAAAGGCCGTAGTGGCTCTCATGGATGGCCGAGCTCAGTAGAGGGGGTCTTTCAGAGGCGTCACTGTTTTGTAAGTGGACTAATGGCTATTTTGTAACAGTCCACGGCACACTGCGCTGACTCAGCTCACCTCCCCAGAGACTGTTGCTCCGGGGCCAGCTTTCTCTGAATGCCATGACCTGTCTTTTCTGAGAATGTAAACAGTAAAAATCAGGGTTTAAGCGATTTAAACCCTGGAGGGTTATATGATTGTGTTTTCTCTGAGCTTGATTGACATTAGCAACAAGCGAGACACAAAGGCTCTTCTTCCAATGAAATTTACAAGGGGATCTGGTGCAAGAACAAGCTTAATGATATACATAAAAACGGCTTTCTAGTAGCAAAACTCATAAATCCTCTGTGTGCTGAGCTGGATCTGCAGGCTTGTACAAGCTCGGAGTGTTGGGACTATCAGCAGGACTGTTAAACACTCATTAATCCTTGACGTCTCATACGCAAATTGAATTCCACAGAAATGCTGGCTTGGATTTGACTATTAACATCTATGTTGTAGCCTCACTGGCTGCGCCACTCCTGCTTCCTCCACAGTGAAAACGCAAACACTTACGAAGTACAGAGGTCTTCTAGACATCACATAACCTGTCAAGGGGCCAGTAATACTGAAAACTGAAATCAGGATATTAAATACCAAGAATAAATTACCTTGGGGGGCGGCACGGTGGTGCAGCAGGTAGTGTCGCAGTTACACAGCTCCAGGGACCAGGGGAGGTTGTGGGTTCGATTCCCGCTCCAGGTGACTGTGAGGAGTGTGGTGTGTTCTCCCTGTGTCTGCATGGGTTTCCTCCGGGTGACTGTCTGTGAGGAGTGTGGTGTGTTCTCCCTGTGTCTGCGTGGGTTTCCTCCGGGTGACTGTCTGTGAGGAGTGTGGTGTGTTCTCCCTGTGTCCGCGTGGGTTTCCTCCGGGTGACTGTCTGTGAGGAGTGTGGTGTGTTCTCCCTGTGTCTGCGTGGGGTTTCCTCCGGGTGACTGTCTGTGAGGAGTGTGGTGTGTTCTCCCTGTGTCTGCGTGGGTTTCCTCCGGGTGACTGTCTGTGAGGAGTGTGGTGTGTTCTCTCTGTGTCTGTGTGGGTTTCCTCCGGGTGACTGTCTGTGAGGAGTGTGGTGTGTTCTCCCTGTGTCTGCGTGGGGTTTCCTCCGGGTGACTGTCTGTGAGGAGTGTGGTGTGTTCTCCCTGTGTCTGCGTGGGTTTCCTCCGGGTGACTGTCTGTGAGGAGTGTGGTGTGTTCTCTCTGTGTCTGTGTGGGTTTCCTCCGGGTGCACCGGTTTCCTCCCACAGTCCAAAAACACACGTTGGTAGGTGGATTGGCGACTCAAAAGTGTCCGTAGGTGTGAGTGTGTGAGTGAATGTGTGTGTTTGTGTTGCCCTGTGAAGGACTGGCGCCCCCTCCAGGGTGTATTCCCCCCTTGCGCCCAATGATTCCAGGTAGGCTCTGGACCCACCACGACCCTGAACTGGATAAGCGCTTACAGATAATGAATGAATGAATGAAATTACCTTGGGTATCTGTTCGGCTAAACTTAATATTAATGAGTTACAATGAGAACAATGAAAATCTAAATACAGCAAAATTCTGACAAAAACTATTAGGGCTGCACTGCTTACTCATCAGTCGACAATGCAATATATTCCACAATGTGTGTGTGTATAAAGTTCATTTGATACCGACAGTCATCCTGACAAATTGCAGTACACTATAATGTGTGTAGGGGGTACTGTGGGACCTTGAACAATGGCAATGGAGAACACCAAAATAATCTAAATAGAGGTCACTGCTAACATGCCGCTGAAGAGAGAAATGTAATACTTCTTCAAAGTGCTTCTGGCCTGTTAGCAGTGACCTCAGCATGCCCCGTGGTTATGCTCGACTGCTGACCTGTGACCTTTGGCAGGAGTGAGGCCATCCTGAGCCTTGGGGACCCTCTGAGTTCACCCCCGTTGGGAGAAAAAAACTGAATTTGTGGAGTTGAGGGTTAAAGTTTAAGTGTGGGGACTGGAGGGCACTGGTCATTAACAAGTTACCACACACATGCACACAGTTACATTTGACTATTTAATTCATGCTGACTCTGGGAGGTATCTCCCTTGGTACTCTAGATCTTGGTTTATATTTTATTAAACCAACTGAAAATGTTAAGTGTTTGTTGGAAATTCTTCTTGTCTTCTGTGACAGATCATACTTGCGGAGTACCTCAGGGTTCAATTCTTGACCCCATTTAATTTTCACTTTACATCCTTCCTCTAGGTGTTTTAATTAGACATTTTTACGTTTTTTTTTTTTTTTCATTTTTATGTAAATGATCTCTCACATCAGGCATAATGACTTAAGAAGTGTAACTAATCTGAGTGTGTTGAAGCTATTAAAACCAAGGTCCTGTTAGACTCTTTCTGAAAATCTGGGTGTTGTTTTTGATTCACATCTACAATTTTTGGTGCATGTTTTCCTTGTTCAGTCCTGGTAATACTGCAAAGATCAAATATCAAAGGTCAAAGGACTTGGATAAAAAAAAAAACGATTCAAAGGAATTAATTTTACTCTGTATGACTACTGCAATGCTTTGTGTGCTTGTATTACTACTTTATTTTAAAGGTAGAGTATGCGATTCTGGAGAACTGCTATTCACACAATAAAACAAACTCCAGCTCAGTTTGTGTTCATTCAGAAATGTTGCACCTTTTAATGTGGAAAGGGTGTGTTTGAGTAAGTAGCCGACTGTAGTCTGTTAATGGTTGATGTTGTCTGTACGTTTATATTCAGTTTGAATTACCACAAACTCTCATTTGTAACTGAACTTTGTAGAATTTGTCTGCGTTTAATTTCATGTAGTTAGTAGTTTTCCAAATTTAGAGTCAGCTCAACCTTAACTGAAGTAATACAGCGGAAAAAAAACAAAGTCAATGATACCCACCTGTGGACTGAAAATAATGCAACATCCTCATCTTTTTTTCACGCATTTTAAAGTTCGGAGTGTTTCTCCATCATCAGAGAAAACTCCTGAGTCATTTCAGTCAGAGACGACGTTTGTTTCCCGCTCACCTAGCCAAGGCTGCAGTAAATGGTGCAGAATGGTGAAGAAATATAGAGCATCGCCTTTAATTTGGTGTGAAGTATTTTTTAGCTGCTAATCAAAGCTCTTTACTGCTATGTTCATATACACAGACACACCGATTTCACTGAGGGCCTTCAGGCACTGACCTGTCTGTTCTGGCGAGGAAGCAAGTTTCTGTGTGGAGGTGATGAAGCACTTTTTTAAGTCTCTCTGGATAAGAGCGTCTGATGAATGTTATCTGGTAGTGCTGGTGTTGTTGCTCTCACACAGCTGCAGGTCTCTTGCTCCCTGTATTTTTGATACTGAGTTTGTGATCCTGAGCTAATCATTCATCATCAGTACCCGCTAACGTTTATGTGGCTGCCACTAAATCCTCACAGCAATGTTTCAACATTTACTGTAAATCATTGCTAGAAACACTAATCTTTGTTTGAGATTAAACGTTAATGAGCATGCTTTGCCTGTTCTCTGTATAAGTACATTTGCTGGATTGCAGAGCTAATATTACACACACACACACACACACACACACACACACACACACAAAGAAGTGCACTGGCTGCTCCTAATGGGTGAGGGCAGCAGATAAAGAGGCTTTTGTGGCTCAGCATATTGCTCCGCCGCGCATCAGGCTTCATTTATTCCAATTAGATTCATGTTCTGCTAGCAGAGCGGTCGCTATGCTAATTGTTTTTCTCTCTCAGGGGGAGAGGGAGGCCTGTCAATTACACTCTAAACAGCTCAGTGAAGCACTTTTGCTGTTCCCTCGCGCCTCTCTTCATAAGGGGCCTCCTGCATTTAGCGTCTAGCCGCAGTGTTCATTTTAGAAGAGCCTGGAGAGTGTCTTAGGCTGCATTCACATTATAAGCCTTATTTTTCATAAATTATGTTTATTTTTTTTTTCCAGATTTTGTTCAGATTTGACTATATTGACACTTTGTATTCATGAATGTGAGTATCCTTCATCTGTCTGTAATATGAACAAATCTGTCCATGAAACAGATGCATCACATTAATGAGAAGACTCGTTGTATTAAAACTGGGAAAACGGACACTGTAGTAGCTCATGTGTATATTGCAAATAGCTCACCGACTGCACATGATTAGGGAGTGAAGAAGCAAACGCCAGGCAGCTTTTACCAAAGCAGCAAGTGATCAGCTGAATCCAAATGTCTCCCTCCACCCTACGTAGTGCACAGTGAAGGTCATAAAATAAAATATCTTCAGATCAAACTAGTCTCTGGTCTGGATTTAGTGGTTTAGCGCTCGAATGGCACTAGCTTTTCCTCCATTGTTGGTTTGCATGTTTACAGGCATTCGATCTGACCGTTCTCATTCATGTTGCAAGTCCATGATTTGGATTGTGTATGACCACATAGGGCCACGTGTGGAAGTGACTCAAATCGGATTTGACAAAATGAACGTTAAGTCACATTCAGCAGGGTAATGTGAACGTAGTTTTGTCTGATCTAGGGTCAGGAGTTTGACTATTGTTTGTCTGTATATAATTAGTCGCTGTTGTGGTAAAAAGCCTTTAATGTACACTTTCAGAAGTGTTGGTCATGGAGGGAACACCGGTCTGATTGCTCTACCACAGATCCAACCCCCTAGACCCAGAAGAGTCCCTTTGAGAGGGGAAACACCAACCTGGAGGAACAGGGAGGCCTTGCCCTTAAGCGAGTGAATGCCTCACATCACTGTAGACCCCAAAGGTTTAAGAGGGAACCATAAACTCACCAAACGTGGCGTGTAACCGAGGATTAATGCTCTACCAACTGAGCAAAACCAGTTCCCATCCCACATCTAGCAGGTTTAACATAGCATCTTGAGAACTAAAGTTTCCAAAGGGTGCAAGGTGTTCCCTCTTGTTTATCACTTGGCAGGGGGTGGACCCCCCCCCCCCCCCCCCTTTCAGAGGCCTGCTGAGGTCCAGGGTCTGGGGCCAATCGATCATTCTTAGAAATATATAGTTTGTTTATCTGTTGTCTTTCCTCACAGTGTGTTTTCTCCAGCTCCACGTCCTTTCAGACCCATAGTCCCATGGTGTTGAGGTGTTTAGATGGATGGCTTTTGGTGAGATACGTGGTTCTAAGTGTTTGTTGAGGTCCCATTTCTCTGTATGTTTTTTCTTTTCTCTTTGTCTCCCAATTATAGGGTCATTACTGTCACATTCGGCGGGCACAGAAATGAATGTTTCTATTTTGAATGGAATTTAAACAAATGAAAGGGGTCTATGATTTGTGAACAGTGCTTTCATCTCTCTCTCTGTCTTTCATTCTCTCTCTCTCTATCTCTCTCTCTCTCTCTCTCTCGCTCTCTCTCTCTCTCAGATAGCGGTGCATGTGGCTGGGGGATGACCATTATATACATGATATGGTAATATAATGGACTTGTGTGTGTTGGGGTTGGGGTGGGTTCTTGCGGTTGCCACGGCAGCGTTACCTGTGTGACCTCATGCTTGGCTTGTTGTGAGACGAAGCAGAAGCATTCGATTAGCAGCATGATGACCTCATCCTCAGATATCGCCATGGAAACACTGATCCGCTCCCATAAAACCAGGACCCCGGAGAGTGGCTGAAAACAGGCCTATAAACACACACACACACACACACTCACTCACACATACAGCAGCCAATTCATAAACACAGACACCCTTACAAATTCAGATGTTTAGACATCAGCCAACTTATCTTTTCTTGGTTTCTCTCTCTCTCTCTCACACACACACACTCTCTCACTCTCACACACACAAACATACACACACAAACTTATGACCCACCAGATGTGTGACTTTTTATCAAGTTCAGCTGACCAGTCGGAGTGTGTCTGCCCATTGTTTAACTGCCCACTTTTGTCTATAGTTCACTTACTTTCAGTCCATTTTCCACTTTTACCATGTTTCATTTTGCGATGACATCACCCCCTCGACCCAGAGTGATGATGTCATTCAGATATCTTGGCCTGGCCAGCAGCGTCTTGTCATGTGTCGTGGCGCAGTCCAAAAGGAGCGACGTAATCTTTTTGTCTGTGGCTCAGCGGCTGCAGGAAGGCTGCTTCGTCTCTCGGTAAAACCACTTAAACTCGGCCCTCACGCCTCCTGCAACACGGAAAAACAAATGATCTACACGTGTTTATGTCAGAGAGTGAAATCACGGCCTGGACACTCGCACTAACACTGAGCAGGCCCGGGGTTTGGATGTTAACTCGGTACATAGTTGGCGCATGGGTTTCTAACTAAACTGTGTATAAGGAACATAGCAGTGGAACGAAAGCCAGGTCGTTGTCGTAAGGAAATCAGGAGCTTAAAGTCAAATTGACCTCTTCCTATGAGGTGTTGACCCACACTGGGCTGATATAGTGAGGAAGTCCTTCCCTGGTTTCATCCAAGAACTGTATTTCAGTCCCTGGAACATGGGACAGCACCATTTTACATTGCTTTATTTTTCCTACTCACTATAATCCTCCTCCGTTATTTCTTAAGCTGCCTCAGCGTAACACTCTTGGAGTAGGACACTGACGGCTTGAATGTGTTTATGTTTATAGCCAATTAAAAAATTGTTCTGGTCCTAAGATCTGATTGGCTGAGCTGCGTTCACTGCTGTTGTATAATACACGATACACGACAGACAGCTATGACCACCTCACAATACCCGAGTTCCATATTAATGCGCTACTGTATTAAACTCTGTCTGTTTTATTCAGGGACATGGCTAGGGAGTGGAGGGTGGGGCTGGGCTTGCGTAATGCAGAGGGGAGGGGCTATAAACTCCTTAAACTGGTTTTAGGAAGTCAGTGCCCTGAACAGTGAGATATCAGGACAGAAATACAGTGCTGCAGATTGTTCAGATAAGTTAATGCTACTCAGATTCTTGAGCCTGAGGCTAAAAAGACAGCCACAGACGAGCACTTCCTGCATCTTCTCTTTTTGAGAAAGGTGAAAAAAATCTGCAATATTCTAATGTATTTTGTTTCATGGAGTGAATGCCACATTTATATGGTTCATACCCAGCAACAGTACACAATGTTAATGGACTACATTGTGTAGCAGAGGAGTATTACTGTAGGAGTATTATACATCTAAGAATTGAACATTTAATGTGTTTTATTATATTGTAGATAAATTGGCCGCCATTTTATAAAAGCAATAAGCCACTCAGGACTCTGCAGTCACTCTGCATCTTGCCAAAAAAACACCAACACATGGCCTCTTGTGGCTTATTGCTTTATTATAATAAACCAAATGAAACTTAACTTAAAAGGGAATGTGGTGGAATAGTGTTCATCTCACTCGCCTGTTTGTGTTTGTGTGTGTTTTCAGACCGAAGCCATGAAGAAAGCCTTGACGGATCTGGACTTGAACATTGTGGAGATGACGGATGAATCAGCCACGCTTGACGGAGGAGACGTTCTGTTCACAGGTCACACTCAAACTGTCCGAAATGGTTCAGGGACATTTTGTAAAACACAATAAATATAGGAATCCTCTTTAGCTTTATTCAACAACCAAAGCACAAATGAATTATTTCCAGTGTCATCACTGAACAACTTGATTGTATTTTGTTAAAATAAGCACATTTAGAAACTGAAGCCTTAAAGTTGGGGCAGAGGTGATACCTCTGCTTTCTTTTACTGACATTGTTTAAGCGTTTGGGAACAAATGAGACTCATCACTGGGGTTTTTCGCACATTTTAGCTCAGCACAACGTCTCAGCTGCTCAACAATCTGTGGTTGTTTTCATCTGATTCTCCTCTTCATGATGACCACAGGAGACAGATCTGAACCGAAGGCTGGTCAAGCACATGCACACTGTGTCTATGAAAACATTGTTGTAGAACAGAATGAGACCTGGCTGAAATAACCCTGCTGAAATAACCCTGTACTCCCCTTGTACTCACCTTCATGGCATCCTTTGTTTATGTAAAATCGTTGGACTGAGAAAGTTTTAAATCAGTTCAGTTCGATTATTCTGACCACAGCACACATTTCCGCTGTTATTCTGATATTCTGAGATGAGTTTGCGCCCGGAGAGCTCAGCAGGGTTACTGAATAGAGCTGATGTATTTGATTCTCCTGCGAAATATATGGGGTTCGGTTGCATTTCTTGATGCAGCTTTGGACTGTTTTCATTGCATTTTACAAAATGTCTCAACTTTTCCATTAAATGTGGAAATGATATAAATTTTCTAGCAGCTTCCCAGTTCTGTTCAGTTAGCTAACACATACTTTCACTCAGCGCAGCTTGCTTCTTTATGATTTCTATTGAAGCTATGATGCTAAGTCACAAGAAAAGCAGTGGTTACAGTTTTTTAGAAAAATCAACTACATGTAGAGTACATGTCGGTGTTAACTGGCCAGTATCACTGCTGTTGAAACAAGTGCCAGCTGCTGTTAATGCTGTGTAAATTCCATGATGAATGAAGCAAGAGAAACAGTGCAAAATGACTTTTTTCCTTCTCCTGTGAAGAATCTTTCTTGGAGATTGGAGGTTCCATAGTGACGAGGTGTCAGAGGAGTGAAATCTTAAAATGTCTTTGTCTTGTTGCTCCTCTGCCTTCTCCTTGAGAAAGAGAAAAGTAGGACATTTTGTTCTCATTCTCTCCGACTCTGCCACAATGTTTAGAATTTAGCTGAGTTTGTTGCGTGTATTAAATATGGGTCACTCGCTGTGTAGCACTGGAAAAATGGCTAGGAACACTTAATTGTGTTTGTAGACGTTTGGCTGGTGGGTTTCTGCAGCTTTTTAGGGTTCAGATGAGTTTCACATGGCAGCGGGAGAAACACTTCCTCTTGGCTTCAGAAGGGCTAATATCTCATTTGTAAAACATTTGGCAGCGCTGCTGCGACCCGCTGTACTGCGTCTTAAGGGCTGCACTAAGGCTTTTATTCTAATCCGGGGATATTCTTCACTCCAAACGCAGAAATTAAACTTCATTAAAGCACTTTAGCTGCTCTCAGATCAGTAGAAAAGCATGACTTTCACCAATACCCTAAATCTGCATTTGGCCGTGTTAGCAAGCGCTTTACGCACAAAGATCATTGATCACAGTGCAGATTGATGTCATTGTTTTTGAGGCTGGAGAAAAGAGATTACTGCTTGAATGGAGGGAATGGATATCATCTGTTTTTGGCAGCGCATTGCCTCCACAATCTTCATTTTGTAATTTTATTTGTATGGTGAACAAGTGTGGGATTTATGAAATTACTGGCAACATTTTATAATGGCTCTTGCACAAGGCTTTTTAATATAAAGAAAGTTGCATCTGTCAGATTTACCTTCAAATGGCCAACTTTTCAAACTCTCATTGCTCCCTAGCAGCTCAACCTGGTCACAACATTTCACTCACAGGTCGCCGACCATGTTCTGGGACTATGGCATAGTGCAGCAGTTTAAGCATTGGCCCTTTCACCAGAAGATCTCAGGTTTCCTCAGCTCTCTGAGGCTGGGAATCATACAGAGCAAACTTGCCCTAGCTCTCTGTGTGGGTATGACAACACCCTGTCCCATATCACAGCCCACAGTGGTAGCTAACATTGTGACAGATCTGGACAGTTTGCTTTCTCCTCCGATGTGCCATGGTGTTCAGTGGTGTTGCATTAGCAACATAAGAAAATAAAAAGTAGTGGCCTGTCGTTATGTATCTCAGATGAAGCACAGTTTGGCCTCTATTAGGAAAGGGACTGTTCTGGTGATGGGAGTCTGCCCCCTACAGGAAAAGGGAGGCCTTGCCCTTAAGCGAGGGAGTGCCTCACATCCTGGGGAACCAGAATGCACAATACTGAGAGAACCACCATCAATTTGCAAGCGGTGAGATACAAAAAATTTTGTTCAGCGGCTGATTCTCAATCAAAAGTGCAAATATGGTTTGCATCCCACCCCTGCGCATGCACAGTCCGCAGGGTGTGAGGCGTCAGTAAGGGCCAGTCCGTCCTGTTCCTTCTCTCCACAGGCTGGGAGCACTTTATGCCATCAGGAAGATTCAGAGAAATGGCGGAATTGGAGATTCCGAATTAACTCGAGTTAATCTCATTCCACCTGTGGAATTGTTAGCAGAGGGCCTCCGGGAAGAGGCTACATCCTCAAGGCTGTGTGGAAACAAACAAACTAAGGCTGTTTTCCATGCTCTGCAGTCTCACACTCTTATTTCACAGAATGAATAGCTGATATCAGCCAGACGTGGATAATGACAGTCAATGTTTCATGACGAAAAGGAGGGGCACACGATGCAGTTCTGTTACTGACTTGTTTAGATATTGTGGGATAAACACATGCACATACAGAATATAGAGAAAATACAGGTTAATACAGAAGTCCATGTCCTTGTTTAATATTATTTTAATGATAAAACACGTTTAGCCTCAGAGCAATATTTCACAAGTCAGGATTATTTTAGTTAGCCTGATTATTTGAGCTAAACATCAAGGCTGACCATCAGCAGGAGAGATGTGTGGACATTTCTATTTCAGTCTTATTTTTGGGCTTAAATAATGCAGCTTACCGGCAACTAAACTCTTCACCACTCTTCACCAAGCCAAAACGATTGATTGATTGATTGATCAGTGAAGGGTATACGATTGTGTGTCTGTAGCCTGGCAGTAGTTGGTAAATCTCTCAGGACCCAGTGTGGATTTCTCTTTGCAGGTAAAGAGTTCTTTGTGGGTTTATCAAAGAGGACCAATCGGAGAGGAGCAGAGATCCTGGCGGATGCTTTTAAGGTGAGGATAATGGATATTAGTCAAGACTGTCATTTCTATTAACGGTTGTTATGTAATCTGACATTGTATGGACTTCTGTTACTGAGTCACATTAGCTAAACTTAAACCAGAAATCCCTCAGATTATATCAGTGCATGTTATGTCCACTACAGTGGAGACTCTACGTCATGACCACTGTCAAATGTGACCACTCGACTAAGATTTATTAGCAGGGCCATGTATATGCACGCTAGGACCCTGGACTAACTCCATCATGCTCTGCCACTCTTCTTTCAACGCCCCACCACGTTCATACCTGACACCACTTAGCACAGACGTGCCGTGTCAGAGACCACCCTTCCTTATTTTCATTCCTTATAAAATGGCCAATAATAAACAATAAAAATTGTTTTTTGTTTTTAAAGAATTTCCAAATGGTGTTCGCTCTTTGCCTTCTCACACTTCCCATTCTTCTCAAGACATCTGCTTTCAGGTTTATCAAAGACGCCACTGATCTTCTTGCTTTACCACAGATTCAGCCCCTCGAACCCTGAGGAAACCTGAAAGGGACTCGTCTATCATGAGGATTATTCAACCTGGAGGACCTTGCCCTTAAGCGAAGGAGTGCCTCGCTTCCTGCGGAACCTGAACGCAAACTCCAGGCCACAGTCCAGTTGGCAGAGGTGGAATACGAAAGCAGATTTGCTCAGCATCAGTGATGGATGGTCAACCAACTGAGCAAATTTGGTTTGCATCCCACCTCTGGCGGATTGATGGTTGTTTCTCAGAATTGCGCGATCAGCGTCTGCAGGGTGGGCAAGGCAGTCTTTTTCTTCCAGGTTTGGGTACTGCAGGGAGTGAGGCATAACCTCGCTTAAGGACATGGCCGCCGTGTTCCTCCTCTTTCTTTTTGCCAGGGATTTACTTCTTTCAGTTTTCTGAGTTTTATTGTTCCTTGTGGTCTGGAAGGCTGGACCTGTGGTAGCACCAGCAGCCCAGTGGTCCCCCTGTGACTTACGGCCCTAAGATTCATTCTTACATGGAGCATTTCCTGCTTCTCGGCCCAAATAATTTTCTCGAGGAGCAGCAGCAGATTATCTGAGCTTTTTCTGTTTACTTTTCTCCCCATTGTATTCTTGACAGCTCCATATCCTCTCAGACACTTAGCAATGGTCAGGAAGCAGTGTATATCTTGGTTAATTAGATGCTGCTCTCATCTCTACTGATGCTGTAGAGCAGCTGTTCATATGTAGGAGTCTAGACGTATACACACACCAGGCTTTTATTCCCTGGTTCTTCAGGGAAGACGAGGGCTCTTTTGCCCACTTGACGATAAGCCAGAGCAAGGACATTTTTGTGCTATCTTCCCCCGGATCGTCGTGCTCCTGCAGCGTCTGGTCTGCAGCCGGGGCCAGCTTTGATTTCTGAATGAAAGGCAGAAGGCCGGGGCATTCTTTGCTAATATGCTAATAACACAGATGACATTAGTAAACGAGCAGGAAATGGATGTTTGTGCTCAAAGGTTCTTTAGAAGGCCTCGACTTCTTTATCGCTGCGTGCTTCATCCGCCATTAAGCTAATGTTTATGGAAACTTAGCGGCTTATTTGAGAGAAATGCCACAGCTGCTTACCGAAGCCTTTTAGACTTGGAGATTATTAGATTCTGAGAGGGCAGTCAGTGCTCAAGCATGTCTTGCTTCTTGGCTATTTCTGTTTCTGTTGCAGGACTATGCTGTTTCCACCGTGCCGGTTCTGGACCATCTGCACTTGAAGAGTTTCTGCAGTATGGCAGGTCCAGGGCTCATAGCTATCGGCTCCAGTGAAGCGGCTCAGAAAGCCTTGAAGGTAAAGCGTCTTGGGGCAGAGGCCTACTCAAGCTTTGCTGCCCAGCGGTGCAGGGCTATATACCCCTCTTTAAACCTGTGCTCCCCCAGCTACCCCCCATCCCTCGTTTTCTCCATTGAAGTAAACTGAAAAAAAAAAAACCCTCCTATTCAGAAATACTTAATGTTATGTGTTTGGTGTGTACATGTTGTTAATATTCACAAAACCTCAGATGAGCCCATTCTGTGTGGGCAGCAAGCCACTGTTGTCACACATCACTGTCCCACAGCAAAGACTGACATCCCTTCTCCACCGACATGGAACCAGTTCTTTTACTGTTCGCGAACCTAATTTGAAACCATTTCAGCATGTTTCCACCAACGTACATTGGACCAGGAAAGTTAGTTCACAGTTGGAACCAAAGAATAGTAGGTCCTTCAGAATGAACAGCGATGGTGTTTGTGAACATGTCGAGATAAAGAAGCTCCAGAAAGAGCTCAGAGCCTCAGTAGAGCTGGACAAGATCATTTACAGTGTTATATTGTCCTCGATATAAGAAGGGCCTCTGTATGTTTATTTTATTTAATGGGAAATTAAAACAGGAAAATGCTCCATCTGTATGTTTTCTGGGGCTGTGCGCCACAATACTCCCTCACTCTCAGCTCGTACACCTCTCATTTATCGTTCATCGTCATTACACCTACCCTTTCCTATAGCAGAGTTGAACTTGAGCTGCAGTGGTGGCACTGACCAAATTGAACATGTTTTCACTGTCTGGATAAATGTGCTCTGTTTCTAAGCAGGGTCCGTATATTTTTATTATTACAGAGCAGAATATTTCAGCTGTTAATTAAGAAAAAATGCCTTAGGCTGTAGCTACACTTTAAGGACACCCCTTAGGGTTGAGTATCATTCAAAGAGTTTTGATGTTGAAGACAGCGCTAGTAATATTCAGTAACAATTCTTGTACAGTACTTTTTACGATAGCTAACTGGAAGTGGGTGTGGCTTAAAGCAGAAATGGCCGTGAGGTGCTGGCCATAAACACACAAAAAATCAACTGATTATAGACCATGAGGATGTTAATAGAACGTTGATGCAATGATATTTAGACCACCAGGGAGGGGTCGAGTTCTGAGAAAACCTGCTCATTGAGTATTTTTTGTATATTAGTATACTGAAGTATATAGATCAGTAAACTTAGGATTATAACAGCCCTGACTTCCCAGTGCCTTCAAAAACTCAAGCAGTGTCTCCAGCCAGGCCGTTCCCCCAGGCAGCGGGCAGCTGGTTGCCAAGGTGAAGCTGTCGCCCTCCCACAGGGCAGCTCTTCTCTTAAAGGCCATAGACTCGGAGGTGCCTGTTTTTATGCTGCCGTGGCATTCATGCCGATTCGTCCGAGTGCTAACGGGGACGATCCTGCCTTTTACCACAATGGACCCCAGCGAACCTTTAAAACCTTCCCACATACCACAGCTATGGATTAACTGTGTCCTGAGAAACAAGAAACCTGCCAAAGCCTTGTTTACAGCTTCTGATATCTGTGTCCAAAAGATCTTACATTGTATTGTCCCCAGCGTTAATGTCCTTCCAGGGTGAAGTGGTCGGAGGACTGAGAGTGTTCACACATAATGATACATCAGAGCTTTCAGAAGCTTCAGAGGCGGTTCTCTGTCGTGATGTTAGCACCCTCTCATTTTGTTATTGGAGGCTGATAAGAAAAAACGGACAGAAAACATCTTATCCATGATCCACCCACAATTAGCAGTAAAATTGTAGGTAGGTGCTTGGATCAGACACAGCAGCAGCTGCTGGAGTTTTTAAACCCTTTGTCCACGCACTGTCCACTCTGTGAGACACTCCGCCCTCAGTGGGTCCACCTTGTAGATGTGGATGTAAAGTCAGAGACAGTAGATCATCTACCGCTGCACCAGTTGTGTTGGTCGTGTGTTGTTGCCACAACTGCACCTCACCCTCAACCACCCCCACTACCCCACACTAACACTCTGAACAGGCAACGTTATTTCAGTTTTACCCCACGTTTCCCTCCCAGCTAGTGTCCACCTTCTGGCACAAGCCACCAACCCAGGTCCCAGAGGTCAACACAGTCCTGCCCAGGTCTGTCACATCAGCTGTGAGACTCTGCTGAGTGATGGACGGAGAGGGAGGACCACCCCACACCTCCAGAAGGAGAGAGGGCAGTTAGGGTCTCTCAGAAGCCCAAACACAAATGGCTGTATCTCCACTGGGAGATGGTTTTTGATTGGACGATATTCCGAGAGCAGCATTGACCGGTCAGCTCCACATGAAAAAAAAAGAAAGAAAAAAAAAGCTCTAGAAAGAGTTCACATCATGTCCTAGAGTTGAAATTATCGCAGAAGACTTATGTTCCAACTTTTGCCAAGTTTCAAATCAGGACGTGGCATCGGAATGCTGGGATTTTTTTTCCCGGGGATTCGGAATGCTGCTGTTGCTCAAACAAACACTCGGGGCTCATTTTCTGGTGATGTCTATCGTCATGGAAACTCACAAATTCGTGCCACCGCTCCCTCCCTGTTTGCCTTGTATTGACAGAGGAACGGACGGGATTTTTATTATCCGCTTTGTTTTTCTGGCTCTTTGGCTCGGCACCAGATTCCCGACGTTCCAGCAACTTTGGATCAAACGATCCGACTGAAACACAGAGCAACAGGACTTCACATGTCTGAAGGAGTGGAGTGTGTGTGCCACACAGCCTGGGCACCTTTGCCTGAGATTGTTATGGTGTTAAATGGTTGAATGCAGAAAAAAGTAGCGATTTTATTCACAGTGGGGGTGAATGGAAGCAGGCGTCTTCAACACAAATCTCCACCTCTCTCAACATCCATCCATCCATTATCTGTAACCGCTTATCCAATTTAGGGTCGCGGGGGGTCCAGAGCCTACCTGGAATCATCGGGCGCAAGGCGGGAATACACCCCGGAGGGGGCGCCAGTCCTTCACAGGGCAACACACACACACACACACATTCACTCACACGGACACTTTCGAGTCGCCAATCCACCTGCAACGTGTGTTTTTTGGACTGTGGGAGGAAACCGGAGCACCCGGAGGAAACCCACGCGGACACGGGGAGAACACACCTCACAGACAGTCACCCGGAGCGGGAATCGAACCCACAACCTCCAGGTTCCTGGAGCTGTGTGACTGCGACACCTACCTGCTGAGCCACCGTGCCGCCCCCTCTCTCAACATGGATGATGATAAGGGTTTTCCTCACAACACTCTGCATGTATACCTTTTTAGAAATTATTTTAAAAAGCCCAAATCACAAATTTATTATGTTCATGTAATTTCTGTAAAGAGATTTATGATGCAGACATCTGGTTCCATTCACCACCACTGTGTACAATTCTGACCCAGAAGGTTTCTCTAAAACACACCACACTCATCACAGACAGTCACCCGGAGGAAACCCACGCAGGCACAGAGAGAACACACCACACTCCTCACAGATAGTCACCTGGAGGAAACCCACGCAGACACAGAGAGAGCACACACACTCCTCACAGACAGTCACCTGGAGTAAACCCACGCAGACACAGGGTGAACACACCACACTCCTCACAGACAGTCACCCGGAGGAAACCCACACAGACACATGGAGAACACACCACACTCCTCACAGACAGTCACCCGGAGGAAACCCAAGCAGACACAGAGAGAACACACCACACTCCTCACAGACAGTCACCTGGAGGAAACCCATGCAGACACAGGGAGAACACACCACACTCCTCACAGACAGCCACCCGGAGGAAACCCACACAGACACAGAGAGAACACACCACACTCCTCACAGACAGTCACCCGGAGGAAACCCACACCCTGGAGCTGTGACAGAGACACCACCTGCTGCTCCACCAAAATGCCATAGTCATTTAATTATGCAGCAAATTTGAAAAGGTTTTTACAGAGGTGTGATGTCTCTCCTGCTCTGATTGGTGATCTCATGTATTGTGTAAAGAAGAGGGTGAAGGGGATTGGCTCTGTCATGCTCAATTAAATCAGTGTCAGTTGCCACTATTCATGACCTAGAATTCCTCTGGGTGGGCTCTCTCTGGAGGGGCAGGCTATGCACTGTTGAGGCTGTGCACGGATGAGATGGCGTGCCTCAGACTAAACACCCTACACACACACACACACACACACACACACACGATGACCTAGAAAACAATGAGTCAAACCCTTGACTCACTGTCAACATGTTCAGCCTTCTGGTCCATATCAGATTAAAAGCTGTAATTTTATCAACACTTCAGCACAGGGAGCCTTCACACAGCAGCGTGGAGCCTGGACCACCAGAAGAACTCGGGTTCCGTTCAGGATGTTTGTAACCTACGTGCTCTCCAGTGAGCCGCCCCCCATTTTTTCATGTTTTAATGGAAACAAAGAGAACGTCACCTGCTAGGGGGCGCTGGGGGGTCGTTCAGTTCCAGTGTTGCTGAGAATGAATCCAGAGATAAACAGAGAGAGTCAGGACAGAGTCATGGTTTATCTGCTGTTTACTGCATGGTCAACTCAGACAAAACAGCCCCAGAAAACATACAGAGCATTTTCCTGTTTATATTCCCTTTTATTTCCAGGTTTTCTTTTTGAAATCTGACCATGTATCATCTCCCATTTTCAATTTTCAAAGTGAACAGCACAAATGACCATGTCCAAGTCCACAGTGCAACATCACTTTATTTGAGGCTCTGTGCTCTTTTTGGAGCTTCTTTATCAAAAACGCCCACAGATCCATTAGGTGTTTCACTGAAGAATCCACTCCCATTCTTTGGTTTCATCTGAGAACGATATTTCCCAATATATGTTGGTTCCAAATTAGGTTTGTGAACTGGAACCAAACAGAGAGCTAACATCAAACACAACAAAGCTCAGACGTAAGCTTTAACTGGGAAAACAGCAGCTCAGAACTCAGAGCTCAGAAAATACTATGCAGATTGAAAGTTTTTTTGTAAAGAGAAATGTGTGGCTTAAACCAGGCACAACAGAAAATAAAAACTGGCCAAACTCCTCACATCAGCTGTTTGTTTGTGTGAGAGACTGAGACTTCAGTGAGAGTCCATATTTCAGCATAAAAATAATGCAATCTACCTTCTGAACTCAACACCAACAACTTTCTGTTTACGTCTCCTAATGAAACTAATATGTCACTAGACTCTCTAAAAAAAGAGTGGATTATGAGAGACAGTTGAGGCCAAATTTGTGATTAATGGACATTAAAAAACTTAAATTGACAGCACTAGAATGAAAATGCCTGCATGGTTTTGGACTAGTTTTAGTAAAGCACACTCAGCCATCTCCAGTTTCTCCTCATCTCTATATAATCTCATCGCCCCTAGCTCACCGGGGCCCTCTGTTGGTGGAGACTCGTGGCCGGCATCCTTTCATTGTCCTAAAATTAGAATTTAAAACACAATTAAACTTGAGCTCCGCCAGCTCTTGAGCACAGGCATGTGAAGCAGCCTGCTACAGTTCAGCGGCTAACTGTGTAATAGCCTTCTTCACATGCTCGCAGGCATTAAAATAGCAGTGAGCTCATGTGGTCAGTTTGGTCAGAATGGCTTTTATAAGGCCCTGGATTGAGCTTTGTAATTCAGGCTTAACTGGATTTTGGCACGGGCTCTGCTTAGCTCACTGTGGCCGCGAGCGAGAGGCAATTAGCGAGTGATTAGAACAAGAGCGTGGTGGTTTGGGACGACACCAGAAAAGCTGACGACACACTGTCTTACAGGACACACACACACACACCATTCAGAGGGCTGGTCTGATACTACAGGACATGGAGCACTGTATCAGACTGGTGTCCATCTGTTGCATACGTCGACCCCCACAGAGCTACAGTGACACTGACGTGGTGGTGGTGTGTTAGTGTGTGTTGTGCTGGTGTAGAGTGGATCAGACACAGCAGTGCTGCTGGAGTTTTTAAACCCTGTGTCCACTCTCTGTCCAGACACTGAGGGGTTTAAAAACTGAGGATAAAATGATTTCAGAAATGAAAAATAGCTGAGACTTTAGTGTTTGTGGTGTTTATACTCGCTGCGTATCACACCGGCACGAGTCTTTATTTCTATATCAGTTTTTCCAGTGCTCTTGATGCTGGTGTTACGTCTCCCGGAGAACGCTGGCTGTGGCTGGTGTTTTTGGACAAAAGATCAGAGGTCATGGAGGGACTCCAGTTCCCCAAAATGGATCTGTCCAGCCTTTTAGCTCATCTGTCCCCCTTTTGACTCAGTGACACAGCAGGGGTTTCCGACTGTTGCTTTTAAACTAATGGAGATAATGACTTTCAGTAGGGATCTTTGTGTGTGTGTGTGTGTGTGTGTGTGTGTGTGTGTGTGTGAGAGAGAGAGAGAGAGAGAGAGAGAGAGAGAGAGAGAGAGACAGAGATTCTTCAGTTAGGAACAACTCCATGTAGAGTATTTAGGGGCAGGACCCTGAGAGCGAAGATGCCAGCAGTTTTACTCACAGCCAGCGAAAAATCAATCCGACCAATCAGCAGTCAGGATTAACCATGAGGTCACCAGGCTTAAATGCTTTCACAATGACCCCCTCCCTCATATAAAGCAGTGATGACAGACTGGAGCTTATCAGGACACTTCAGGAGCTCATGATCTGAATGATGGGCCTCATGAGAGTCAGGCTGTGTGTGTGTGTGTGTGTGTGTGTGTGTGTGTGTGTACTCACTGTTACTCACTGTTCCATTAATCATTTACTCACCATATAGTGCACTATTATATGGAACTGAATTCAGGAGACGTTTCACCAAACAGTGCAATGCATCATGGGTATCCGATATCTGCTAAGGGAGCGATTTGGTGATCCAGAAAAAATTCCTTGAAGGTCCGCATCTGACCTCCCCAATGTTTAGGTAGCTACCATCAAATCCTCACAGCAGTGTTCCCACATCTACAGTATCATTATTACAACAAGTGGAGAGGCTACAGCTGGATCCAAGCAGGTGTCCACATGGTCAAATGGACACTACAGAGCACTTTGAGGATGGTCTCGCCCCCTAGACTTCCTGTAGTGTACTACAGTCTGTCAGTGGATGAGACACCAGCTCTTATACTGACCTCTAGTGGCCTGGATCTGATTCTGTACTACACTTGAGTTAAACATGGCCGCCCTCATGTGGGGGACCCACTCTGTGGAGGATAAATTGGTTCAGTTTGGGACTAAACAGCAGTTTGATTCCTTGCCTTA